>NC_136527.1:81573499-81595999 GCF_053919585.1 Euprymna scolopes | reverse complement strand
GACAAAATTTAACTTTTATTTTACCGTGCCAATAAATATGATCATCACTGTATATATACATATATATATATACATACATATACATACAACTATATACATATGCATATATATACATATATATACATATATATATACATACATATATATACACATAGACATACATACATATATACATATATATACACATATACATAGATACATATATATAATATATATACACATATATATATACGTATATGTATACATACATATATATACATACATATATATATACATATATGCATATATATATACATATATATACGTACATATATACATACATATATATACATATATATACATATATATATATACATACGTATATACACATATACATATATGTATACATACATATATACATATATATACATACATATATGCATATATACATATATGCATATATATACATATATATATACGTATATATACATATACATATATATACATCTATACATACATACATATATATATACATACATATATATACATATATTCATACATATATATATACATATATATATATATACATATATATATACATATATATACACATATATATATATACATATATATATATACATATATATACACATATATATATATACATATATATATACATATATATACACATATATATATATATATATACATACATATATACATATATATATACATATATATATTCTTATATGTATATACATATATATACATACATATATATATAGTCATACATATATATACATATATATACATATATATATATATTCATAAATATACATATATATATACATATATATACATATATACATACATATATATATACATATATACATACATATATATACATATATATATATTCATATATAAACATATATATATTCATATATATAAACATATATATATTCATATATGTATATATACATACATGCATATATATATACATATATATGCATACATATATATACATACATATATATATTCATACATATATATACAAATATATATATACATATATATACACACATATATACACACATATATATATACATACATATATATATATATACATACATATATACATACATACATATATATACACACACATATACACACACACATATATATGTGTATATATATATGTGTATATATATATATATATATATATATATATATATATATATATATATCTTTAAAATTACGAAAATTCACCGACTGGAAAGTTATTTATAGGAAAAAGTAACCTTTCCGAATAGTTAGGTAAAATTGCATACATATGCAAAGTTTAGATTAAACCAACATTTATAGTCTATAGTAATTTTTTTTTGTATTTTTTTTATTATAGTGATAGACTTTTTTATGTAAGAACAACTCAATAAATTTTTATATTTTTTTCATATTTTAAACTGATTGCAATAAAAATATTCTTTTAATGTTTAAAATTATTTGTAAAGTTGGTGAATTTTTAAATTGTTAAAAAAATTTAAAAAAAACAAACAAACTTACCTTTTATTTTAGGAATTCAATAAATAAATAAATAAATTGGGATGAATGCGTTTTTTTTTTTGTGTTCAAAACAGAAAATTTGTTTTGTTTGTTAGGATTTCTTTAGTAAATTGATACAACTTTTGTTTTGTGTGTTCAATTCATTAAGAAATAAAATATATGAAAATATAAAAGAATCAAAATTAAAAGATGAAAAACACGATTTAAGCGTGAAATTATTTAAAAAGAAAATCAACTGCTAAGGAACAAAGGATTTAGGTCATCATAAAACGGTATAATCATTATTTTGTTCCCCGTGTAAAAATGTCCGTTTATTCGTAAAGTGTGTCAAATTGTTTTTCTATTGAGATTATTTTTGTCAATACTTAAAGTTTAAACCTTAAAAACATAAATATTTATTATTTTATTCTTTTTCCGGATATTGTTAAAACGTAGTTGCCAAAATAAAATAAAGTCAATCTTTTTAAAGGAGTAAATTACGCTGGGTTAAATTGTAAAGTTTACAACTATATTTTCTATATTAAATTTCTGCTAGTTGGTGATGGCCAATAAATGTGATCATTTTATGAAAATTTGTAAAAGAAAGTGATCCCCATTCTAAAATGTAAAATATTGGAGAAATCATAAAAAATCGAAAGAAATTCTACAGCGAAAAAATAGGCAATATATATATATACATATATATACATTTATATATACATATAACTACATATATATACCTATATATATATGCATATATAGACACATATATGTACATACATATATATACATATATATATACATACACATATATACATATACATACATATATATACATATATAGACACATATATATACATATATATACATACATATATACATATATAGACATGCATATATATAAATATATATACATATATATACACATATACATATATATACACATATACATATATATACCGATATACATATATATACATATATATACATATATATACATATATATATACATATATTAATATATATACGTATATATACATACATATATACATATACATACATATATACAAATACATACATATATACAAATACATACATATATACATACATATATATACATACATATATACATACATAAATATATACATACATACATATATATATATATGTACATATATATATATGTATATATACACATATATATACATATATATACATATATATGTATATATACATATATATATATATATACATATATATAAACATATATGGATACACATATATACACATATATATATACATATATATACATATATGTAAACACATATATATACATAAATATACACATATAATATATATACATATATATACACATATATATATGCATATATACACACATATATATATACATATATATACACATATACATATATATATGCATATATACACACATATATATATACATATATATACACACATAAATATACATATATATACACATAAATATATATATACACATAAATATACATATATATATACATATATATGCACATATATTTATACATATATATATACATATGTATACACACATATACATATATATACGCACATATATATACACATATATATACACACACATATATATATACACACATATATATACACATATATATATACACACACATATATATACACACACATATATAAGTTAGGTAAATTGGCATACATATGCAAAGTTTAGATTAAACCAACATTTATAGTCTATAGTGATTTTTTTGTATTTTTTTTATTATAGTGATAGACCTTTTTTTTAAACTAAGAATAGAACAGCAGTTGTTCAACTCAATAAGTTTTCATAATTTTTTCATATTTTAAACCAATAAATGGGGATGAATTCGTTCTTTTCCTTTGTGTTCCAAACAGAAAATCTGTTTTGTTTGTTAGGATTTCTTTAGTAAATTGATACAACTTTTTTGTTTTGTGTGTTCAATTCATTAAGAAATAAAATATATGAAAATATAAAAGAATCAAAATTAAAAGATGAAAAACACGATTTAAACGTGAAATTATTTAAAAAGAAAATCAACTGCTAAGGAACAAAGGATTTAAGACGGTGTAATGATTATTTTGTTCCTCGAGTAAAAATGTCCATTTATTGTTTTTCTATCAAGTTGAGATTATTTTTGTCAATACTTAACGTTTGTTGCAATTTATTTTTTTGAATACAATTTATTTGTCAATACTTAAGGTTTATTTCGATTTGTTTTGTAAAATTATTTTTTTATTATACAATTTATTAAAAATATAGGAAGATATTTATTTTGTAAATTAATTTTATATACAATTTATTTAGTTTAATTTTAAAAATTCATTTTTTAAATACAATTTATTAAAAAATAAAAATACACGAAGGTACGAAAACAAGGTTTTTTTTCTAAGATTGAACATTTCATTATTTTTTTGGGATTAGTCGAATTACTGTTAACATACAAGATAAGAACAGTAGTCCGAAGTATATTGTCCTAATTTGAGGAAGGGCAGATAACTCTGTCCTAATTTTAGGAAGGGCAGATAACTCTGTCCTATGTATTGTCAAACATTAAAAAACAACAAAAACATCTGTATATAATATTTAAAATAAATAAATTGTTTATAATTTTTAAAAAGTTCTGTTTATAATGTTTACTTTTGAAAGAAACTCTGCTTTTTTAAAACAGTAAACTTCTGAAATACCGATATTATTGTTCACGTATTGTTTACGTAGTAACATATTGGTGATTAGCAGAAATTTTTTTCCTTTTATGCGATATAAGAATTGAGAGTTTTTTTTCACTCAATCTCCAATCTTGCATCAGGAACTTCGGTCTAGAAAACGAAACAATTTTACATTAGTAAACGATTTTCAAATGACACCGGTTTTGGTCGCCTATTGTTCCGTTACACCCGTCTTATTTACTTTGATTATGTGAAATAGTTTCGCTATTTTTTTTAATGAGAATTATTTGGATTATTTGGAGGTAATGTCCTAAATTAGTGTCGCTAAGAATTTTTCAATTTTAGGAAGGGCAGATAACTCTGTCCTAAATCGATTCAAATTCAAGTTATTTTAAACCAAGTATTGTAATATATAATTTTAGTGATTTCCATTTTCTTTTCGTTCAAACTTGTGCAGTTTAATGTAATAATCACAGAAGAAATTGCCCGCATGTGTGTGTATTGTGTGGTTATACAACTTACCTTCGCATGGGATCTGAGAGAGAGAGAAATTAAAGATGGCAGCCATGGATTTATAAGGTGTAGTCTCATCTGGAATGGGTATTATGATAAAGTATACTTATGAGATGAGAGAATTCGGCTAACATTGAAGCGCTGGTAGTACTCGAGAAACCTCTGATCTTTGACCTGCTTCTATGATGCCATCAGAGCCATAGGTGGTGCTCACATAACGCAGACAAGGGCGGTACAGTTTCAGGAGAAGTTTCCAGTGTGCGCCGCTTTGAAGATTGACCAGCCAGACTTTACTGTCGAACTTGACCAGGACAAATTTGGACAGTCACGTTGAAGTGGTCGGAAAACCAGGAACCAGCCAAACTGCAAAACAAGGTAACAGGATGGATACGAGCTCTCTAGCAATTGGTGTGCTGTTGGAGAAGAATGGGGCTGCGATTGAAGACGCCTGCTGGTTGCGACCGGTGAATGATGCTGCTCATATCAATTTGACACAGCTCAATGTGCAGATAAAAGGTATCAACCTGGCATTCCAGTGGAAAGTCAGGAAATTATTGTCATATATTTCTCAATTTGTCAATCCTAAATTTCTATAAACACATACTTAATATCTATTTATTGTTATATATTTTTCAATTTGTCAATCCTAAATTTCTATAAACACATACTTAACATCTTCTATTTATTGTTATATATTTTTCAATTTGTCAATCCTAAATTTCTATAAACACATACTTAATATCTATTTATTGTCATATATTTCTCAATTTGTCAATCCTAAATTTCTATAAACACATACTTAATATCTATTTATTGTTATATATTTTTCAATTTGTCAATCCTAAATTTCTATAAACACATACTTAATATCTATTTATTGTTATATATTTCTCAATAAAAATGTAACGAAATATTTTATGACAATACGATAAAACTCACATGTAAGATAAACAAATTAAATGATAAAACTGTGATTCAAAAAATAATTATTAAAATTTAATTATTTAAAGATTAAAATTATTTTCTTTATGTGTTATCATGTATTGAAACAAATGTGACTTACGTGCAAAAGAACCACATACTTCACAAGAATGTGGTTTCTCTCCTGTATGTGGAAACATGTTGCAACAAGTGTGAGTTCTGTGTAAAAAAAGCACATACTTCACAAAAATGTGTTTCTTTCTACGGTATGTCTTAACATATGTTGCAACAAAGTTGACTTTCGTGTAAAAAAAGAACAACAAACTTCAAAAGAATGTGGTTTGTCTCCTGTATGTGTTCGCATATGTCGCATGAAATCTGACTTGCTTGTAAAAGAAGAACCACATACTTCTTAAGAATGTTGTTTGTCTCCTGTATGTGTTCGCATATGTCGCATGAAATCTGACTTGGTTGTAAAAGAAGAACCACATACTTCACAAGAATGTGGTTTGTCTCCTATATGTCTCCGCATATGTCTCAACAAATTTGATTTTTGTGCAAAAGGCAAACCACATACTTCACAAGTATGTGGTTTGTCTCCTGTATGTGTTTGCATATGTCTCAACAAATGAGACTTCTCTGTAAAAGAAGAACCACATACTTCACAAGAATGTGGTTTGTCTCCTGTATGTGTTCGCATATGTCGCATCAAATCTGACTTGGTTGTAAAAGAAGAACCACATACTTCACAAGAATGTGGTTTGTCTCCTATATGTGTCCACATATGTCTCCACAAATTTGATTTATGTGCAAAAGGCAAATCACATACTTCACAAGTATGTGGTTTGTCTCCTGTATGTGTTCGCATATGTCTCAACAAATGAGACTTCTCTGTAAAAGAAGAACCACATACTTCACAAGAATGTGGTTTTTCTCCTGTATGTGTTCGTATATGATTGACCAAAGTAGACTTCTGTGTAAAAGAAGAACCACATATTTCACAAGAATGTGGTTTATCTCCTGTATGTGTTCGTATATGCTTCAACAAATATGATTTTCGTGCAAAAGAAGAACCACATACTTCACAAGAATGTGGTTTTTCTCCTGTATGTGTAAACATATGTTCTAACAAATTTGACTTTTCTGTAAAAGAAGAATTACATACTTCACAAGAATGTTGTTTCTCTCCTGTATGTGTTCGCCTATGTCGAAACAAATGTGACTTCCGTGCAAAAGAAGAACCACATACTTCACAAGAATGTGGTTTCTCTCCTGTATGTGTTCGTATATGATTGACCAAAGTAGACTTCTCTGTAAAAGAAGAACCACATACTTCACAAGAATGTGGTTTATCTGCTTTATGTCTTCGAATATGCTTCAACAAATATGATATTCGTGCAAAAGAAGAACCACATACTTCACAAGAATGTGGTTTCTCTCCTGTATGTGTTCGTATATGATTGACCAAAGTAGACTTCTCTGTAAAAGAAGAACCACATACTTCACAAGAATGTGGTTTATCTGCTTTATGTCTTCGTATATGCTTCAACAAATATGATTTTCGTGCAAAAGAAGAACCACATACTTCACAAGAATGTGGTTTATCTTCTGTATGTGTAAACATGTTGCAACAAATTCGACTTTTCTGTAAAAGAACCACATACTTTACCAGAATGTGGTTTGTCTCCTGTATGTGTTCGCATATGTTGCAATAAATGTGACTTCTTTGTAAAATAGGAACTACATACTTTACAAGAATATAGTTTTTTTTTCCATATGACTTTGCATACAGTAAAACAAATTTATCTTCAATAATAAAAAACACACAATTTAATTTTAATTAGACAACACACAATTTACTAAAATTATTAATCTATAGTACGTGTTCGAATGTTCCACAATAATTTGACTTTCATTAATAAAAAACAACACACATTTATTAAAGAATTTTTTTCTTTTTCTTATTTGTTTCTATTTTACTTAACCTTTGGTCTTTGATTCACCAGATTTTTACAGAAATATTTTTCTTGTTTGCTTTCTTTATTATAATTATTATTATATTGATTTTTTGCATAATTATTTTTCAAGCATTTTTCGATTTTTAGTTTATTTTATCAACTCTAATTTGTACTGATTTCAGTTTTAGCGGATGTGTATTCTGTTAAGATACTAAGTAACATTTGTATTTTTCTTATACAATATAGATGTAGGACTTTTTCGCATTTTTTAATTTCCATGCATGTTTTACATTGATGGTAATGCTATATGTAAAAGAATTCAGACACGTAACAAGAACAATGTTTTGAATTACTTTGCATCAAATTTAAAGTCACGTGTTTCACAAGTCTATGATTTCATGATTTCTTGGCTTTCTGATATTTTCACGAAATGTATATGTGGACATTTCCAAATATGTTATGAGTTTCTTATATCATCAACGGAAAATGAAGATCCATTCTAATCAAATAATTGGAGTTTCTTATTTCATCAAGGGAAACTGAAGATCCATTCTAATAAAATAATCGATTTATTTCGATTGCTGCAAACACTGAAAATATAAAATAGATTCCATGCGATAATTTTTAAATGAATTCTTACAAAAAGTCAACAAATTTGAAAACCAAAATTTAATTATTACTTCTTCATCTAAAACAATATAATTATTTCTGAAATTACATTCTATTACGTTCAAGGCATATTATGTTCTATTATGATTAAGTCATATTATGTTGTATTATATTTTATTATGTTAAAATCATATTATGTTCTACTAAATTAAAGCCATATTACGTTCTATTAGGTCCAAGTCATATAACGTTCTATCATTTTCCATTACGTCCAAGTCATATTATGTCCTGTTATGTTCATGCCATATTACGTTCAAGTCATATTATGTTCTTTTACATTGAAGCCATTTTGTATTTTATTACAGTCAAGTCATATTATGTTACATTTATGTAACATTACACTCTATTACGGTCAAGTCATCTTACGTTCTAATCTGTTCAAGTCATATTATGTTCTATCAAGTTGAAGTTATATTACATTCGAATCTGTTCAAGTCATATAACGTTCTATTATGTTCTATTACGTTCAAAACATATTCAGTTCTATTATGGTCACATTCTATAACTTAAAGTCATATTACGTTCTATTCATATAACCTTCTATTACACTCTATTACGGTCAAGTCATCTTACGTTCTAATCTGTTCAAGTCATATTATGTTCTATCAAGTTGAAGTTATATTACATTCGAATCTGTTCAAGTCATATTATGTTCTATCAAGTTGAAGTTATATTACATTCGAATCTGTTCAAGTCATATAACGTTCTATTATGTTATATTACGGTCAAGTCATCTTACGTTCTAATCTGTTCAAGTCATATTATGTTCTATCAAGTTGAAGTTATATTACATTCAAATCTGTTCAAGTCATATTATGTTCTATTATGTTCTATTACATTAAAAAAATATTAAGTTCTATTATGGTCACATTCTATAACTTAAAGTCATATTACGTTCTATTCATATAACCTTCTATTACACTCTATTACGGTCAAGTCATCTTACGTTCAAATCTGTTCAAGTCATATAACGTTCTATCAAGTTGAAGTTATATTACATTCAAATCTGTTCAAGTCATATAACGTTCTATTATGTTCTATTACGTTCAAAACATATTCAGTTCTATTATGGTCACATTCTATAACTTAAAGTCATATTACGTTCTATTCATATAACCTTCTATTACACTCTATTACGGTCAAGCCATCTTACGTTCTAATCTGTTCAAGTCATATTATGTTCTATCAAGTTGAAGTTATATTACATTCAAATCTGTTCAAATCATATAACGTTCTATCATTTTCCATTACGTCCAAGTCATATTATGTCCTGTTATGTTCATGCCATATTACGTTCAAGTCATATTATGTTCTTTTACATTGAAGCCATTTTGTATTTTATTACAGTCAAGTCATATTATGTTACATTTATGTAACATTACACTCTATTACGGTCAAGTCATCTTACGTTCTAATCTGTTCAAGTCATATTATGTTCTATCAAGTTGAAGTTATATTACATTCGAATCTGTTCAAGTCATATAACGTTCTATTATGTTCTATTACGTTCAAAACATATTCAGTTCTATTATGGTCACATTCTATAACTTAAAGTCATATTACGTTCTATTCATATAACCTTCTATTACACTCTATTACGGTCAAGTCATCTTACGTTCTAATCTGTTCAAGTCATATTATGTTCTATCAAGTTGAAGTTATATTACATTCGAATCTGTTCAAGTCATATTATGTTCTATCAAGTTGAAGTTATATTACATTCGAATCTGTTCAAGTCATATAACGTTCTATTATGTTATATTACGGTCAAGTCATCTTACGTTCTAATCTGTTCAAGTCATATTATGTTCTATCAAGTTGAAGTTATATTACATTCAAATCTGTTCAAGTCATATTATGTTCTATTATGTTCTATTACATTAAAAAAATATTAAGTTCTATTATGGTCACATTCTATAACTTAAAGTCATATTACGTTCTATTCATATAACCTTCTATTACACTCTATTACGGTCAAGTCATCTTACGTTCAAATCTGTTCAAGTCATATAACGTTCTATCAAGTTGAAGTTATATTACATTCAAATCTGTTCAAGTCATATAACGTTCTATTATGTTCTATTACGTTCAAAACATATTCAGTTCTATTATGGTCACATTCTATAACTTAAAGTCATATTACGTTCTATTCATATAACCTTCTATTACACTCTATTACGGTCAAGCCATCTTACGTTCTAATCTGTTCAAGTCATATTATGTTCTATCAAGTTGAAGTTATATTACATTCAAATCTGTTCAAATCATATAACGTTCTATTATGTTCTATTACGTTCAAAACATATTCAGTTCTATTATGGTCACATTCTATAACTTAAAGTCATATTACGTTCTATTCATATAACCTTCTATTACACTCTATTACGGTCAAGCCATCTTACGTTCTAATCTGTTCAAGTCATATTATGTTCTATCAAGTTGAAGTTATATTACATTCAAATCTGTTCAAATCATATAACGTTCTATTATGTTCTATTACGTTCAAAACATATTCAGTTCTATTATGGTCACATTCTATAACTTAAAGTCATATTACGTTCTATTCATATAACCTTCTATTACACTCTATTACGGTCAAGCCATCTTACGTTCTAATCTGTTCAAGTCATATTATGTTCTATCAAGTTGAAGTTATATTACATTCAAATCTGTTCAAATCATATAACGTTCTATTATGTTCTATTACGTTCAAAACATATTCAGTTCTATTATGGTCACATTCTATAACTTAAAGTCATATTACGTTCTATTCATATAACCTTCTATTACACTCTATTACGGTCAAGCCATCTTACGTTCTAATCTGTTCAAGTCATATTATGTTCTATCAAGTTGAAGTTATATTACATTCAAATCTGTTCAAATCATATAACGTTCTATTATGTTCTATTACGTTCAAAACATATTCAGTTCTATTATGGTCACATTCTATAACTTAAAGTCATATTACGTTCTATTCATATAACCTTCTATTACACTCTATTACGGTCAAGCCATCTTACGTTCTAATCTGTTCAAGTCATATTATGTTCTATCAAGTTGAAGTTATATTACATTCAAATCTGTTCAAATCATATAACGTTCTATTATGTTCTATTACGTTCAAAACATATTCAGTTCTATTATGGTCACATTCTATAACTTAAAGTCATATTACGTTCTATTCATATAACCTTCTATTACACTCTATTACGGTCAAGCCATCTTACGTTCTAATCTGTTCAAGTCATATTATGTTCTATCAAGTTGAAGTTATATTACATTCAAATCTGTTCAAATCATATAACGTTCTATTATGTTCTATTACGTTCAAAACATATTCAGTTCTATTATGGTCACATTCTATAACTTAAAGTCATATTACGTTCTATTCATATAACCTTCTATTACACTCTATTACGGTCAAGCCATCTTACGTTCTAATCTGTTCAAGTCATATTATGTTCTATCAAGTTGAAGTTATATTACATTCAAATCTGTTCAAATCATATAACGTTCTATTATGTTCTATTACGTTCAAAACATATTCAGTTCTATTATGGTCACATTCTATAACTTAAAGTCATATTACGTTCTATTCATATAACCTTCTATTACACTCTATTACGGTCAAGCCATCTTACGTTCTAATCTGTTCAAGTCATATTATGTTCTATCAAGTTGAAGTTATATTACATTCAAATCTGTTCAAATCATATAACGTTCTATTATGTTCTATTACGTTCAAAACATATTCAGTTCTATTATGGTCACATTCTATAACTTAAAGTCATATTACGTTCTATTCATATAACCTTCTATTACACTCTATTACGGTCAAGCCATCTTACGTTCTAATCTGTTCAAGTCATATTATGTTCTATCAAGTTGAAGTTATATTACATTCAAATCTGTTCAAATCATATAACGTTCTATTATGTTCTATTACGTTCAAAACATATTCAGTTCTATTATGGTCACATTCTATAACTTAAAGTCATATTACGTTCTATTCATATAACCTTCTATTACACTCTATTATCGTCAAGTCATCTTACGTTCTAATCTGTTCAAGTCATATTATGTTCTATCAAGTTGAAGTTATATTACATTCAAATCTGTTCAAGTCATATAACGTTCTATTATGTTCTATTACGTTCAAAACATATTCAGTTCTATTATGGTCACATTCTATAACTTAAAGTCATATTACGTTCTATTCATATAACCTTCTATTACACTCTATTACGGTCAAGCCATCTTACGTTCTAATCTGTTCAAGTCATATTATGTTCTATCAAGTTGAAGTTATATTACATTCAAATCTGTTCAAATCATATAACGTTCTATTATGTTCTATTACGTTCAAAACATATTCAGTTCTATTATGGTCACATTCTATAACTTAAAGTCATATTACGTTCTATTCATATAACCTTCTATTACACTCTATTACGGTCAAGCCATCTTACGTTCTAATCTGTTCAAGTCATATTATGTTCTATCAAGTTGAAGTTATATTACATTCAAATCTGTTCAAATCATATAACGTTCTATTATGTTCTATTACGTTCAAAACATATTCAGTTCTATTATGGTCACATTCTATAACTTAAAGTCATATTACGTTCTATTCATATAACCTTCTATTACACTCTATTACGGTCAAGCCATCTTACGTTCTAATCTGTTCAAGTCATATTATGTTCTATCAAGTTGAAGTTATATTACATTCAAATCTGTTCAAATCATATAACGTTCTATTATGTTCTATTACGTTCAAAACATATTCAGTTCTATTATGGTCACATTCTATAACTTAAAGTCATATTACGTTCTATTCATATAACCTTCTATTACACTCTATTACGGTCAAGCCATCTTACGTTCTAATCTGTTCAAGTCATATTATGTTCTATCAAGTTGAAGTTATATTACATTCAAATCTGTTCAAATCATATAACGTTCTATTATGTTCTATTACGTTCAAAACATATTCAGTTCTATTATGGTCACATTCTATAACTTAAAGTCATATTACGTTCTATTCATATAACCTTCTATTACACTCTATTATCGTCAAGTCATCTTACGTTCTAATCTGTTCAAGTCATATTATGTTCTATCAAGTTGAAGTTATATTACATTCAAATCTGTTCAAGTCATATAACGTTCTATTATGTTCTATTACGTTCAAAACATATTCAGTTCTATTATGGTCACATTCTATAACTTAAAGTCATATTACGTTCTATTCATATAACCTTCTATTACACTCTATTACGGTCAAGCCATCTTACGTTCTAATCTGTTCAAGTCATATTATGTTCTATCAAGTTGAAGTTATATTACATTCAAATCTGTTCAAATCATATAACGTTCTATTATGTTCTATTACGTTCAAAACATATTCAGTTCTATTATGGTCACATTCTATAACTTAAAGTCATATTACGTTCTATTCATATAACCTTCTATTACACTCTATTACGGTCAAGCCATCTTACGTTCTAATCTGTTCAAGTCATATTATGTTCTATCAAGTTGAAGTTATATTACATTCAAATCTGTTCAAATCATATAACGTTCTATTATGTTCTATTACGTTCAAAACATATTCAGTTCTATTATGGTCACATTCTATAACTTAAAGTCATATTACGTTCTATTCATATAACCTTCTATTACACTCTATTACGGTCAAGTCATCTTACGTTCTAATCTGTTCAAGTCATATTATGTTCTATCAAGTTGAAGTTATATTACATTCAAATCTGTTCAAGTCATATAACGTTCTATTATGTTCTATTACGTTCAAAACATATTCAGTTCTATTATGGTCACATTCTATAACTTAAAGTCATATTACGTTCTATTCATATAACCTTCTATTACACTCTATTATCGTCAAGTCATCTTACGTTCTAATCTGTTCAAGTCATATTATGTTCTATCAAGTTGAAGTTATATTACATTCAAATCTGTTCAAGTCATATAACGTTCTATTATGTTCTATTACGTTCAAAACAGATTTAGTTCTATTATGGTCACATTCTATAACTTAAAGTCATATTACGTTCTATTCATATAACCTTCTATTACACTCTATTACGGTCAAGCCATCTTACGTTCTAATCTGTTCAAGTCATATTATGTTCTATCAAGTTGAAGTTATATTACATTCAAATCTGTTCAAATCATATAACGTTCTATTATGTTCTATTACGTTCAAAACATATTCAGTTCTATTATGGTCACATTCTATAACTTAAAGTCATATTACGTTCTATTCATATAACCTTCTATTACACTCTATTACGGTCAAGCCATCTTACGTTCTAATCTGTTCAAGTCATATTATGTTCTATCAAGTTGAAGTTATATTACATTCAAATCTGTTCAAATCATATAACGTTCTATTATGTTCTATTACGTTCAAAACATATTCAGTTCTATTATGGTCACATTCTATAACTTAAAGTCATATTACGTTCTATTCATATAACCTTCTATTACACTCTATTACGGTCAAGCCATCTTACGTTCTAATCTGTTCAAGTCATATTATGTTCTATCAAGTTGAAGTTATATTACATTCAAATCTGTTCAAATCATATAACGTTCTATTATGTTCTATTACGTTCAAAACATATTCAGTTCTATTATGGTCACATTCTATAACTTAAAGTCATATTACGTTCTATTCATATAACCTTCTATTACACTCTATTACGGTCAAGCCATCTTACGTTCTAATCTGTTCAAGTCATATTATGTTCTATCAAGTTGAAGTTATATTACATTCAAATCTGTTCAAATCATATAACGTTCTATTATGTTCTATTACGTTCAAAACATATTCAGTTCTATTATGGTCACATTCTATAACTTAAAGTCATATTACGTTCTATTCATATAACCTTCTATTACACTCTATTACGGTCAAGCCATCTTACGTTCTAATCTGTTCAAGTCATATTATGTTCTATCAAGTTGAAGTTATATTACATTCAAATCTGTTCAAATCATATAACGTTCTATTATGTTCTATTACGTTCAAAACATATTCAGTTCTATTATGGTCACATTCTATAACTTAAAGTCATATTACGTTCTATTCATATAACCTTCTATTACACTCTATTATCGTCAAGTCATCTTACGTTCTAATCTGTTCAAGTCATATTATGTTCTATCAAGTTGAAGTTATATTACATTCAAATCTGTTCAAGTCATATAACGTTCTATTATGTTCTATTACGTTCAAAACATATTCAGTTCTATTATGGTCACATTCTATAACTTAAAGTCATATTACGTTCTATTCATATAACCTTCTATTACACTCTATTACGGTCAAGCCATCTTACGTTCTAATCTGTTCAAGTCATATTATGTTCTATCAAGTTGAAGTTATATTACATTCAAATCTGTTCAAATCATATAACGTTCTATTATGTTCTATTACGTTCAAAACATATTCAGTTCTATTATGGTCACATTCTATAACTTAAAGTCATATTACGTTCTATTCATATAACCTTCTATTACACTCTATTACGGTCAAGCCATCTTACGTTCTAATCTGTTCAAGTCATATTATGTTCTATCAAGTTGAAGTTATATTACATTCAAATCTGTTCAAATCATATAACGTTCTATTATGTTCTATTACGTTCAAAACATATTCAGTTCTATTATGGTCACATTCTATAACTTAAAGTCATATTACGTTCTATTCATATAACCTTCTATTACACTCTATTACGGTCAAGCCATCTTACGTTCTAATCTGTTCAAGTCATATTATGTTCTATCAAGTTGAAGTTATATTACATTCAAATCTGTTCAAATCATATAACGTTCTATTATGTTCTATTACGTTCAAAACATATTCAGTTCTATTATGGTCACATTCTATAACTTAAAGTCATATTACGTTCTATTCATATAACCTTCTATTACACTCTATTACGGTCAAGCCATCTTACGTTCTAATCTGTTCAAGTCATATTATGTTCTATCAAGTTGAAGTTATATTACATTCAAATCTGTTCAAATCATATAACGTTCTATTATGTTCTATTACGTTCAAAACATATTCAGTTCTATTATGGTCACATTCTATAACTTAAAGTCATATTACGTTCTATTCATATAACCTTCTATTACACTCTATTACGGTCAAGCCATCTTACGTTCTAATCTGTTCAAGTCATATTATGTTCTATCAAGTTGAAGTTATATTACATTCAAATCTGTTCAAATCATATAACGTTCTATTATGTTCTATTACGTTCAAAACATATTCAGTTCTATTATGGTCACATTCTATAACTTAAAGTCATATTACGTTCTATTCATATAACCTTCTATTACACTCTATTACGGTCAAGCCATCTTACGTTCTAATCTGTTCAAGTCATATTATGTTCTATCAAGTTGAAGTTATATTACATTCAAATCTGTTCAAATCATATAACGTTCTATTATGTTCTATTACGTTCAAAACATATTCAGTTCTATTATGGTCACATTCTATAACTTAAAGTCATATTACGTTCTATTCATATAACCTTCTATTACACTCTATTACGGTCAAGCCATCTTACGTTCTAATCTGTTCAAGTCATATTATGTTCTATCAAGTTGAAGTTATATTACATTCAAATCTGTTCAAATCATATAACGTTCTATTATGTTCTATTACGTTCAAAACATATTCAGTTCTATTATGGTCACATTCTATAACTTAAAGTCATATTACGTTCTATTCATATAACCTTCTATTACACTCTATTATCGTCAAGTCATCTTACGTTCTAATCTGTTCAAGTCATATTATGTTCTATCAAGTTGAAGTTATATTACATTCAAATCTGTTCAAGTCATATAACGTTCTATTATGTTCTATTACGTTCAAAACATATTCAGTTCTATTATGGTCACATTCTATAACTTAAAGTCATATTACGTTCTATTCATATAACCTTCTATTACACTCTATTACGGTCAAGCCATCTTACGTTCTAATCTGTTCAAGTCATATTATGTTCTATCAAGTTGAAGTTATATTACATTCAAATCTGTTCAAATCATATAACGTTCTATTATGTTCTATTACGTTCAAAACATATTCAGTTCTATTATGGTCACATTCTATAACTTAAAGTCATATTACGTTCTATTCATATAACCTTCTATTACACTCTATTACGGTCAAGTCATCTTACGTTCTAATCTGTTCAAGTCATATTATGTTCTATCAAGTTGAAGTTATATTACATTCAAATCTGTTCAAGTCATATAACGTTCTATTATGTTCTATTACGTTCAAAACATATTCAGTTCTATTATGGTCACATTCTATAACTTAAAGTCATATTACGTTCTATTCATATAACCTTCTATTACACTCTATTATCGTCAAGTCATCTTACGTTCTAATCTGTTCAAGTCATATTATGTTCTATCAAGTTGAAGTTATATTACATTCAAATCTGTTCAAGTCATATAACGTTCTATTATGTTCTATTACGTTCAAAACATATTTAGTTCTATTATGGTCACATTCTATAACTTAAAGTCATATTACGTTCTATTCATATAACCTTCTATTACACTCTATTACGGTCAAGCCATCTTACGTTCTAATCTGTTCAAGTCATATTATGTTCTATCAAGTTGAAGTTATATTACATTCAAATCTGTTCAAATCATATAACGTTCTATTATGTTCTATTACGTTCAAAACATATTCAGTTCTATTATGGTCACATTCTATAACTTAAAGTCATATTACGTTCTATTCATATAACCTTCTATTACACTCTATTACGGTCAAGCCATCTTACGTTCTAATCTGTTCAAGTCATATTATGTTCTATCAAGTTGAAGTTATATTACATTCAAATCTGTTCAAATCATATAACGTTCTATTATGTTCTATTACGTTCAAAACATATTCAGTTCTATTATGGTCACATTCTATAACTTAAAGTCATATTACGTTCTATTCATATAACCTTCTATTACACTCTATTACGGTCAAGCCATCTTACGTTCTAATCTGTTCAAGTCATATTATGTTCTATCAAGTTGAAGTTATATTACATTCAAATCTGTTCAAATCATATAACGTTCTATTATGTTCTATTACGTTCAAAACATATTCAGTTCTATTATGGTCACATTCTATAACTTAAAGTCATATTACGTTCTATTCATATAACCTTCTATTACACTCTATTACGGTCAAGCCATCTTACGTTCTAATCTGTTCAAGTCATATTATGTTCTATCAAGTTGAAGTTATATTACATTCAAATCTGTTCAAATCATATAACGTTCTATTATGTTCTATTACGTTCAAAACATATTCAGTTCTATAATGGTCACATTCTATAACTTAAAGTCATATTACGTTCTATTCATATAACCTTCTATTACACTCTATTATCGTCAAGTCATCTTACGTTCTAATCTGTTCAAGTCATATTATGTTCTATCAAGTTGAAGTTATATTACATTCAAATCTGTTCAAGTCATATAACGTTCTATTATGTTCTATTACGTTCAAAACATATTCAGTTCTATTATGGTCACATTCTATAACTTAAAGTCATATTACGTTCTATTCATATAACCTTCTATTACACTCTATTACGGTCAAGCCATCTTACGTTCTAATCTGTTCAAGTCATATTATGTTCTATCAAGTTGAAGTTATATTACATTCAAATCTGTTCAAATCATATAACGTTCTATTATGTTCTATTACGTTCAAAACATATTCAGTTCTATTATGGTCACATTCTATAACTTAAAGTCATATTACGTTCTATTCATATAACCTTCTATTACACTCTATTACGGTCAAGCCATCTTACGTTCTAATCTGTTCAAGTCATATTATGTTCTATCAAGTTGAAGTTATATTACATTCAAATCTGTTCAAATCATATAACGTTCTATTATGTTCTATTACGTTCAAAACATATTCAGTTCTATTATGGTCACATTCTATAACTTAAAGTCATATTACGTTCTATTCATATAACCTTCTATTACACTCTATTACGGTCAAGTCATCTTACGTTCTAATCTGTTCAAGTCATATTATGTTCTATCAAGTTGAAGTTATATTACATTCAAATCTGTTCAAGTCATATAACGTTCTATTATGTTCTATTACGTTCAAAACATATTCAGTTCTATTATGGTCACATTCTATAACTTAAAGTCATATTACGTTCTATTCATATAACCTTCTATTACACTCTATTATCGTCAAGTCATCTTACGTTCTAATCTGTTCAAGTCATATTATGTTCTATCAAGTTGAAGTTATATTACATTCAAATCTGTTCAAGTCATATAACGTTCTATTATGTTCTATTACGTTCAAAACATATTTAGTTCTATTATGGTCACATTCTATAACTTAAAGTCATATTACGTTCTATTCATATAACCTTCTATTACACTCTATTACGGTCAAGCCATCTTACGTTCTAATCTGTTCAAGTCATATTATGTTCTATCAAGTTGAAGTTATATTACATTCAAATCTGTTCAAATCATATAACGTTCTATTATGTTCTATTACGTTCAAAACATATTCAGTTCTATTATGGTCACATTCTATAACTTAAAGTCATATTACGTTCTATTCATATAACCTTCTATTACACTCTATTACGGTCAAGCCATCTTACGTTCTAATCTGTTCAAGTCATATTATGTTCTATCAAGTTGAAGTTATATTACATTCAAATCTGTTCAAATCATATAACGTTCTATTATGTTCTATTACGTTCAAAACATATTCAGTTCTATCATGGTCACATTCTATAACTTAAAGTCATATTACGTTCTATTCATATAACCTTCTATTACACTCTATTACGGTCAAGCCATCTTACGTTCTAATCTGTTCAAGTCATATTATGTTCTATCAAGTTGAAGTTATATTACATTCAAATCTGTTCAAATCATATAACGTTCTATTATGTTCTATTACGTTCAAAACATATTCAGTTCTATTATGGTCACATTCTATAACTTAAAGTCATATTACGTTCTATTCATATAACCTTCTATTACACTCTATTACGGTCAAGCCATCTTACGTTCTAATCTGTTCAAGTCATATTATGTTCTATCAAGTTGAAGTTATATTACATTCAAATCTGTTCAAATCATATAACGTTCTATTATGTTCTATTACGTTCAAAACATATTCAGTTCTATTATGGTCACATTCTATAACTTAAAGTCATATTACGTTCTATTTCATATAACCTTCTATTACACTCTATTACGGTCAAGCCATCTTACGTTCTAATCTGTTCAAGTCATATTATGTTCTATCAAGTTGAAGTTATATTACATTCAAATCTGTTCAAATCATATAACGTTCTATTATGTTCTATTACGTTCAAAACATATTCAGTTCGATTATGGTCACATTCTATAACTTAAAGTCATATTACGTTCTATTCATATAACCTTCTATTACACTCTATTACGGTCAAGCCATCTTACGTTCTAATCTGTTCAAGTCATATTATGTTCTATCAAGTTGAAGTTATATTACATTCAAATCTGTTCAAATCATATAACGTTCTATTATGTTCTATTACGTTCAAAACATATTCAGTTCTATTATGGTCACATTCTATAACTTAAAGTCATATTACGTTCTATTCATATAACCTTCTATTACACTCTATTACGGTCAAGCCATCTTACGTTCTAATCTGTTCAAGTCATATTATGTTCTATCAAGTTGAAGTTATATTACATTCAAATCTGTTCAAATCATATAACGTTCTATTATGTTCTATTACGTTCAAAACATATTCAGTTCTATTATGGTCACATTCTATAACTTAAAGTCATATTACGTTCTATTCATATAACCTTCTATTACACTCTATTACGGTCAAGCCATCTTACGTTCTAATCTGTTCAAGTCATATTATGTTCTATCAAGTTGAAGTTATATTACATTCAAATCTGTTCAAATCATATAACGTTCTATTATGTTCTATTACGTTCAAAACATATTCAGTTCTATTATGGTCACATTCTATAACTTAAAGTCATATTACGTTCTATTCATATAACCTTCTATTACACTCTATTACGGTCAAGCCATCTTACGTTCTAATCTGTTCAAGTCATATTATGTTCTATCAAGTTGAAGTTATATTACATTCAAATCTGTTCAAATCATATAACGTTCTATTATGTTCTATTACGTTCAAAACATATTCAGTTCTATTATGGTCACATTCTATAACTTAAAGTCATATTACGTTCTATTCATATAACCTTCTATTACACTCTATTACGGTCAAGCCATCTTACGTTCTAATCTGTTCAAGTCATATTATGTTCTATCAAGTTGAAGTTATATTACATTCAAATCTGTTCAAATCATATAACGTTCTATTATGTTCTATTACGTTCAAAACATATTCAGTTCTATTATGGTCACATTCTATAACTTAAAGTCATATTACGTTCTATTCATATAACCTTCTATTACACTCTATTACGGTCAAGTCATCTTACGTTCTAATCTGTTCAAGTCATATTATGTTCTATCAAGTTGAAGTTATATTACATTCAAATCTGTTCAAGTCATATAACGTTCTATTATGTTCTATTACGTTCAAAACATATTCAGTTCTATTATGGTCACATTCTATAACTTAAAGTCATATTACGTTCTATTCATATAACCTTCTATTACACTCTATTATCGTCAAGTCATCTTACGTTCTAATCTGTTCAAGTCATATTATGTTCTATCAAGTTGAAGTTATATTACATTCAAATCTGTTCAAGTCATATAACGTTCTATTATGTTCTATTACGTTCAAAACATATTTAGTTCTATTATGGTCACATTCTATAACTTAAAGTAATATTACGTTCTATTCATATAACCTTCTATTACACTCTATTACGGTCAAGCCATCTTACGTTCTAATCTGTTCAAGTCATATTATGTTCTATCAAGTTGAAGTTATATTACATTCAAATCTGTTCAAATCATATAACGTTCTATTATGTTCTATTACGTTCAAAACATATTCAGTTCTATTATGGTCACATTCTATAACTTAAAGTCATATTACGTTCTATTCATATAACCTTCTATTACACTCTATTACGGTCAAGCCATCTTACG
>NC_136527.1:81487650-81573399 GCF_053919585.1 Euprymna scolopes | reverse complement strand
TGTAGGTGATGCAGGTAACTTCCTTATGAGTTTCGAATTTTGTACTTCTAATGTAGGTGATGCAGGTAACTTCCTTATGAGTTTCGAATTTTGTACTTCTAATGTAGGTGATGCAGGTGACTTCCTTATGAGTTTCGAATTTTGTACTTCTAATGTAGGTGATGCAGGTAACTTCCTTATGAGTTTCGAATTTTGTACTTCTAATGTAGGTGATGCAGGTAACTTCCTTATGAGTTTCGAATTTTGTACTTCTAATGTAGGTGATGCAGGTAACTTCCTTATGAGTTTCGAATTTTGTACTTCTAATGTAGGTGATGCAGGTAACTTCCTTATGAGTTTCGAATTTTGTACTTCTAATGTAGGTGATGCAGGTAACTTCCTTATGAGTTTCGAATTTTGTACTTCTAATGTAGGTGATGCAGGTAACTTCCTTATGAGTTTCGAATTTTGTACTTCTAATGTAGGTGATGCAGGTAACTTCCTTATGAGTTTCGAATTTTGTACTTCTAATGTAGGTGATGCAGGTAACTTCCTTATGAGTTTCGAATTTTGTACTTCTAATGTAGGTGATGCAGGTAACTTCCTTATGAGTTTCGAATTTTGTACTTCTAATGTAGGTGATGCAGGTGACTTCCTTATGAGTTTCGAATTTTGTACTTCTAATGTAGGTGATGCAGGTGACTTCCTTATGAGTTTCGAATTTTGTACTTCTAATGTAGGTGATGCAGGTGACTTCCTTATGAGTTTCGAATTTTGTACTTCTAATGTAGGTGATGCAGGTGACTTCCTTATGAGTTTCGAATTTTGTACTTCTAATGTAGGTGATGCAGGTGACTTCCTTATGAGTTTCGAATTTTGTACTTCTAATGTAGGTGATGCAGGTGACTTCCTTATGAGTTTCGAATTTTGTACTTCTAATGTAGGTGATGCAGGTGACTTCTTTATGAGTAATTCGAATTTTTTACATCTAATGTATGTGATGCAGGTGACTTCCTTATTAGTTTCGAATTTTGTACTTCTAATGTAGGTGATGCAGGTGACTTCCTTATGAGTTTCGAATTTTGTACTTCTAATGTAGGTGATGCAGGTGACTTCCTTATGAGTTTCGAATTTTGTACTTCTAATGTAGGTGATGCAGGTGACTTCTTTATGAGTAATTCGAATTTTGTACTTCTAATGTAGGTGATGCAGGTGACTTCCTTATGAGTTTCGAATTTTGTACTTCTAATGTAGGTGATGCAGGTGACTTCCTTATGAGTTTCGAATTTTGTACTTCTAATGTAGGTGATGCAGGTGACTTCCTTATGAGTTTCGAATTTTGTACTTCTAATGTAGGTGATGCAGGTGACTTCCTTATGAGTTTCGAATTTTGTACTTCTAATGTAGGTGATGCAGGTGACTTCCTTATGAGTTTCGAATCTTGTACTTCTAATGTAGGTGATGCAGGTGACTTCGTTATGAGTTTCGAATCTTGTACTTCTAATGTAGGTGATGCAGGAAACTTCCTTATGACTATTTCGAATTTTGTACTTCTAATGTAGGTGATGCAGGTAACTTCCTTATGAGTTTCGAATTTTGTACTTGTAATGTAGGTGATGTTGGTGACTTCCTTTTGAGTTTCGAATTTTGTACTTCTAATGTAGGTGATGCAGGTGACTTCCTTATGAGTTTCGAATTTTGTACTTCTAATGTAGGTGATGCAGGTAACTTCCTTATGAGTTTCGAATTTTGTACTTCTAATGTAGGTGATGCAGGTAACTTCCTTATGAGTTTCGAATTTTGTACTTCTAATGTAGGTGATGCAGGTAACTTCCTTATGAGTTTCGAATTTTGTACTTCTAATGTAGGTGATGCAGGTAACTTCCTTATGAGTTTCGAATTTTGTACTTCTAATGTAGGTGATGCAGGTAACTTCCTTATGAGTTTCGAATTTTGTACTTCTAATGTAGGTGATGCAGGTGACTTCCTTATGAGTTTCGAATTTTGTACTTCTAATGTAGGTGATGCAGGTAACTTCCTTATGAGTTTCGAATTTTGTACTTCTAATGTTGGTGATGCAGGTAACTTCCTTATGAGTTTCGAATTTTGTACTTCTAATGTAGGTGATGCAGGTAACTTCCTTATGAGTTTCGAATTTTGTACTTCTAATGTAGGTGATGCAGGTAACTTCCTTATGAGTTTCGAATTTTGTACTTCTAATGTAAGTGATGCAGGTAACTTCCTTATGAGTTTCGAATTTTGTACTTCTAATGTAGGTGATGCAGGTAACTTCCTTATGAGTTTCGAATTTTGTACTTCTAATGTAGGTGATGCAGGTGACTTCCTTATGAGTTTCGAATTTTGTACTTCTAATGTAGGTGATGCAGGTGACTTCCTTATGAGTTTCGGATTTTGTACTTCTAATGTAGGTGATGCAGGTGACTTCCTTATGAGTTTCGAATTTTGTACTTCTAATGTAGGTGATGCAGGTGACTTCCTTATGAGTTTCGAATTTTGTACTTCTAATGTAGGTGATGCAGGTGACTTCCTTATGAGTTTCGAATTTTGTACTTCTAATGTAGGTGATGCAGGTGACTTCTTTATGAGTAATTCGAATTTTTTACATCTAATGTATGTGATGCAGGTGACTTCCTTATTAGTTTCGAATTTTGTACTTCTAATGTAGGTGATGCAGGTGACTTCCTTATGAGTTTCGAATTTTGTACTTCTAATGTAGGTGATGCAGGTGACTTCCTTATGAGTTTCGAATTTTGTACTTCTAATGTAGGTGATGCAGGTGACTTCTTTATGAGTAATTCGAATTTTGTACTTCTAATGTAGGTGATGCAGGTGACTTCCTTATGAGTTTCGAATTTTGTACTTCTAATGTAGGTGATGCAGGTGACTTCCTTATGAGTTTCGAATTTTGTACTTCTAATGTAGGTGATGCAGGTGACTTCCTTTTGAGTTTCGAATTTTGTACTTCTAATGTAGGTGATGCAGGTGACTTCCTTGTGAGTTTCGGATTTTGTACTTCTAATGTAGGTGATGCAGGTGACTTCCTTATGAGTTTCGAATTTTGTACTTCTAATGTAGGTGATGCAGGTGACTTCCTTATGAGTTTCGAATTTTTTACTTCTTATGTAGGTGATGCAGGTGACTTCCTTATGAGTTTCGAATCTTGTACTTCTAATGTAGGTGATGCAGGTGACTTCCTTATCAGTTTCGAATTTTGTACTTCTAATGTAGGTGATGCAGGTGACTTCCTTATGAGTTTCGAATTTTGTACTTCTAATGTAGGTGATGCAGGTGACTTCCTTATGAGTTTCGAATTTTGTACTTCTAATGTAGGTGATGCAGGTGACTTCCTTATGAGTTTCGAATTTTGTACTTCTAATGAAGGTGATGCAGGTGACTTCCTTATGAGTATTTCGAATTTTGTACTTCTAATGTAGGTGATGCAGGTGACTTCCTTATGAGTTTCGAATCTTGTACTTCTAATGTAGGTGATGCAGGTGACTTCCTTATGAGTTTCGAATCTTGTACTTCTAATGTAGGTCATGCAGGTGACTTCCTTATCAGTTTCGAATTTTGTACTTCTAATGTAGGGTATGCAGGTGACTTCCTTATGAGTTTCGAATTTTGTACTTCTAATGTAGATGATGCATGTAACTTCCTTATGAGTTTCGAATTTTGTACTTCTAATGTAGGTGATGCAGGTGACTTCCTTATGAGTAATTCGAATTTTGTACTTCTAATGTAGGTGATGCAGGTGACTTCCTTATGAGTTTCGAATCTTGTACTTCTAATGTAGGTGATGCAGGTGACTTCCTTATGAGTTTCGAATCTTGTACTTCTAATGTAGGGTATGCAGGTGACTTCCTTATGAGTTTCGAATTTTGTACTTCTAATGTAGGTGATGCAGGTGACTTCCTTATGAGTTTCGAATTTTGTACTTCTAATGTAGGTGATGCAGGTAACTTCCTTATAAGTTTCGAATTTTGTACTTCTAATGTAGGTGATGCAGGTGACTTCCTTATGAGTTTCGAATCTTGTACCTCTAATGTAGGTGATGCAGGTGACTTCCTTATGAGTTTCGAATTTTGTACTTCTAATGTAGGTGATGCAGGTGACTTCCTTATGAGTAATTCGAATTTTGTACTTCTAATGTAGGTGATGCAGGTGACTTCCTTATGAGTTTCGCATTTTGTACTTCTAATGTAGGTGATGCAGGTGACTTCCTTATGAGTTTCGAATTTTGTACTTCTAATGTAGGTGATGCAGGTAACTTCCTTATGAGTTTCGAATCTTGTACTTCTATCGTAGGTTATGCAGGTGACTTCCTTATGAGTTTCGAATCTTTTACTTCTAATGTAGGTGATGCAGGTGACCTCCTTATGAGTTTCGAATTTTGTACTTCTAATGTAGGTGATGCAGGTGACTTCCTTATGACTATTTTGAATTTTGTACTTCTAATGTAGGTGATGCAGGTGACCTCCTTATGAGTTTCGAATTTTGTACTTCTAATGTAGGTGATGCAGGTGACTTCCTTATGAGTTTCGAATTTTGTACTTCTAATGTAGGTGATGCCGGTGACTTCCTTATGAGTTTCGAATTTTGTACTTCTAATGTAGGTGATGCAGGTGACTTCCTTATGAGTTTCGAATTTTGTACTTCTAATGTAGGTGATGCCGGTGACCTCCTTATGAGTTTCGAATTTTGTACTTCTAATGTAGGTGATGCAGGTGACTTCCTTATGAGTTTCGAATTTTGTACTTCTAATGTAGGTGATGCCGGTGACCTCCTTATGAGTTTCGAATTTTGTACTTCTAATGTAGGTGATGCAGGTGACATCCTTATGAGTTTCGAATTTTGTACTTCTAATGTAGGTGATGCAGGTGACTTCCTTATGAGTTTCGAATTTTGTACTTCTAATGTAGGTGATGCAGGTGACTTCCTTATGAGTTTCGCATTTTGTACTTCTAATGTAGGTGATGCAGGTGACTTCTTTATGAGTAATTCGAATTTTGTACTTCTAATGTAGGTGATGCAGGTGACTTCCTTATGAGTTTCGAATCTTGTACTTCTATCGTAGGTGATGCAGGTGACTTCCTTATGAGTTTCGAATCTTGTACTTCTAATGTAGGTGATGCAGGTGACTTCCTTATGAGTTTCGAATCTTGTACTTCTAATGTAGGTGATGCAGGTGACCTCCTTATGAGTTTCGAATTTTGTACTTCTAATGTAGGTGATGCAGGTGACATCCTTATGAGTTTCGAATTTTGTACTTCTAATGTAGGTGATGCAGGTGACTTCCTTATGAGTTTCGAATTTTGTACTTCTAATGTAGGTGATGCAGGTGACTTCCTTATGAGTAATTCGAATTTTGTACTTCTAATGTAGGTGATGCAGGTGACTTCCTTATGAGTTTCGAATTTTGTACTTCTAATGTAGGTGATGCAGGTGACTTCTTTATGAGTAATTCGAATTTTGTACTTCTAATGTAGGTGATGCAGGTGACTTCCTTATGAGTTTCGAATCTTGTACTTCTATCGTAGGTGATGCAGGTGACTTCCTTATGAGTTTCGAATCTTGTACTTCTAATGTAGGTGATGCAGGTGACCTCCTTATGAGTTTCGAATTTTGTACTTCTAATGTAGGTGATGCAGGTGACATCCTTATGAGTTTCGAATTTTGTACTTCTAATGTAGGTGATGCAGGTGACTTCCTTATGAGTTTCGAATTTTGTACTTCTAATGTAGGTGATGCAGGTGACTTCCTTATGAGTAATTCGAATTTTGTACTTCTAATGTAGGTGATGCAGGTGACTTCCTTATGAGTTTCGCATTTTGTACTTCTAATGTAGGTGATGCAGGTGACTTCTTTATGAGTAATTCGAATTTTGTACTTCTAATGTAGGTGATGCAGGTGACTTCCTTATGAGTTTCGAATCTTGTACTTCTATCGTAGGTGATGCAGGTGACTTCCTTATGAGTTTCGAATCTTGTACTTCTAATGTAGGTGATGCAGGTGACCTCCTTATGAGTTTCGAATTTTGTACTTCTAATGTAGGTGATGCAGGTGACTTCCTTATGACTATTTTGAATTTTGTACTTCTAATGTAGGTGATGCAGGTGACCTCCTT
This sequence comes from Euprymna scolopes, assembly GCF_053919585.1. Classification (NCBI taxonomy): domain Eukaryota; kingdom Metazoa; phylum Mollusca; class Cephalopoda; order Sepiida; family Sepiolidae; genus Euprymna; species Euprymna scolopes. Next base: position 81,567,275 of record NC_136527.1, on the reverse strand, counting down.
ATGAGTTTCGAATTTTGTACTTCTAATGTAGGTGATGCAGGTGACTTCCTTATGAGTTTCGAATTTTGTACTTCTAATGTAGGTGATGCCGGTGACTTCCTTATGAGTTTCGAATTTTGTACTTCTAATGTAGGTGATGCAGGTGACTTCCTTATGAGTTTCGAATTTTGTACTTCTAATGTAGGTGATGCCGGTGACCTCCTTATGAGTTTCGAATTTTGTACTTCTAATGTAGGTGATGCAGGTGACTTCCTTATGAGTTTCGAATTTTGTACTTCTAATGTAGGTGATGCCGGTGACCTCCTTATGAGTTTCGAATTTTGTACTTCTAATGTAGGTGATGCAGGTGACATCCTTATGAGTTTCGAATTTTGTACTTCTAATGTAGGTGATGCAGGTGACTTCCTTATGAGTTTCGAATTTTGTACTTCTAATGTAGGTGATGCAGGTGACTTCCTTATAAGTTTCGGATTTTGTACTTCTAATGTAGGTGATGCAGGTGACTTCCTTATGAGTTTCGAATTTTGTACTTCTAATGTAGGTGATGCAGGTGACTTCCTTATGAGTTTCGAATTTTGTACTTCTAATGTAGGTGATGCAGGTGACTTCCTTATGAGTTTCGAATTTTGTACTTCTAATGTAGGTGATGCAGGTGACTTCCTTATGAGTTTCGAATTTTTTACTTCTAATGTAGGTGATGCAGGTGACTTCCTTATGAGTTTCGAATTTTGTACTTCTAATGTAGGTGATGCAGGTGACTTCCTTATGAGTTTCCAATTTTGTACTTCTAATGTAGGTGATGCAGGTGACCTCCTTATGAGTTTCCAATTTTGTACTTCTAATGTAGGTGATGCAGGTGACTTCCTTATGAGTTTCGAATCTTGTACTTCTAATGTAGGTGATGCAGGTGACTTCCTTATAAGTTTCGGATTTTGTACTTCTAATGTAGGTGATGCAGGTGACTTCCTTATGAGTTTCGAATTTTGTACTTCTAATGTAGGTGATGCAGGTGACTTCCTTATGAGTTTCGAATTTTGTACTTCTAATGTAGGTGATGCAGGTGACTTCCTTATGAGTTTCGAATTTTGTACTTCTAATGTAGGTGATGCAGGTGACTTCCTTATGAGTTTCGAATTTTGTACTTCTAATGTAGGTGATGCAGGTGACTTCCTTATGAGTTTCGAATTTTGTACTTCTAATGTAGGTGATGCAGGTGACTTCCTTATGAGTTTCGAATTTTGTACTTCTAATGTAGGTGATGCAGGTGACTTCCTTATGAGTTTCGAATTTTGTACTTCTAATGTAGGTGATGCAGGTGACCTCCTTATGAGTTTCGAATTTTGTACTTCTAATGAAGGTGATGCAGGTGACTTCCTTATGAGTAATTCGAATTTTGTACTTCTAATGTAGGTGATGCAGGTGACTTCCTTATGAGTTTCGAATCTTGTACTTCTAATGTAGGGTATGCACGTGACTTCCTTATGAGTTTCGAATTTTGTACTTCTAATGTAGGTGATGCAGGTGACTTCCTTATGAGTTTCGAATTTTGTACTTCTAATGTAGGTGATGCAGGTAACTTCCTTATGAGTTTCGAATTTTGTACTTCTAATGTAGGTGATGCAGGTGACTTCCTTATGAGTTTCGAATTTTGTACTTCTAATGTAGGTGATGCAGGTGCCTTCCTTATGAGTTTCGAATTTTGTACTTCTAATGTAGGTGATGCAGGTGACTTCCTTATGAGTAATTCGAATTTTGTACTTCTAATGTAGGTGATGCAGGTGACTTCCTTATGAGTTTCGAATCTTGTACTTCTATCGTAGGTGATGCAGGTGACTTCCTTATGAGTTTCGAATCTTGTACTTCTAATGTAGGTGATGCAGGTGACCTCCTTATGAGTTTCGAATTTTGTACTTCTAATGTAGGTGATGCAGGTGACTTCCTTATGACTATTTTGAATTTTGTACTTCTAATGTAGGTGATGCAGGTGACTTCTTTATGAGTAATTCGAATTTTGTACTTCTAATGTAGGTGATGCAGGTGACTTCCTTATGACTATTTTGAATTTTGTACTTCTAATGTAGGTGATGCAGGTGACTTCTTTATGAGTAATTCGAATTTTGTACTTCTAATGTAGGAGATGCAGGTGACTTCCTTATGAGTTTAGAATTTTGTACTTCTAATGTAGGTGATGCCGGTGACTTCCTTATGAGTTTCGAATTTTGTACTTCTAATGTAGGTGATGCAGGTGACTTCCTTATGAGTTTCGAATTTTGTACTTCTAATGTAGGTGATGCAGGTGACTTCCTTATGAGTTTCGGATTTTGTACTTCTAATGTAGGTGATGCAGGTGACTTCCTTATGAGTTTCGAATTTTGTACTTCTAATGTAGGTGATGCAGGTAACTTCCTTATAAGTTTCGAATTTTGTACTTCTAATGTAGGTGATGCAGGTGACATCCTTATGAGTTTCGAATCTTGTACTTCTAATGTAGGTGATGCAGGTGACTTCCTTATGAGTTTCGAATTTTGTACTTCTAATGTAGGTGATGCAGGTGACTTCCTTATGAGTAATTCGAATTTTGTACTTCTAATGTAGGTGATGCAGGTGACTTCCTTATGAGTTTCGCATTTTGTACTTCTAATGTAGGTGATGCAGGTGACTTCTTTATGAGTAATTCGAATTTTGTACTTCTAATGTAGGTGATGCAGGTGACTTCCTTATGAGTTTCGAATCTTGTACTTCTATCGTAGGTGATGCAGGTGACTTCCTTATGAGTTTCGAATCTTGTACTTCTAATGTAGGTGATGCAGGTGACCTCCTTATGAGTTTCGAATTTTGTACTTCTAATGTAGGTGATGCAGGTGACTTCCTTATGAGTTTCGAATTTTGTACTTCTAATGTAGGTGATGCCGGTGACTTCCTTATGAGTTTCGAATTTTGTACTTCTAATGTAGGTGATGCAGGTGACTTCCTTATGAGTTTCGAATTTTGTACTTCTAATGTAGGTGATGCCGGTGACCTCCTTATGAGTTTCGAATTTTGTACTTCTAATGTAGGTGATGCAGGTGACTTCCTTATGAGTTTCGAATTTTGTACTTCTAATGTAGGTGATGCCGGTGACCTCCTTATGAGTTTCGAATTTTGTACTTCTAATGTAGGTGATGCAGGTGACATCCTTATGAGTTTCGAATTTTGTACTTCTAATGTAGGTGATGCAGGTGACTTCCTTATGAGTTTCGAATTTTGTACTTCTAATGTAGGTGATGCAGGTGACTTCCTTATAAGTTTCGGATTTTGTACTTCTAATGTAGGTGATGCAGGTGACTTCCTTATGAGTTTCGAATTTTGTACTTCTAATGTAGGTGATGCAGGTGACTTCCTTATGAGTTTCGAATTTTGTACTTCTAATGTAGGTGATGCAGGTGACTTCCTTATGAGTTTCGAATTTTGTACTTCTAATGTAGGTGATGCAGGTGACTTCCTTATGAGTTTCGAATTTTGTACTTCTAATGTAGGTGATGCAGGTGACTTCCTTATGAGTTTCGAATTTTGTACTTCTAATGTAGGTGATGCAGGTGACTTCCTTATGAGTTTCGAATTTTTTACTTCTAATGTAGGTGATGCAGGTGACTTCCTTATGAGTTTCGAATTTTGTACTTCTAATGTAGGTGATGCAGGTGACTTCCTTATGAGTTTCCAATTTTGTACTTCTAATGTAGGTGATGCAGGTGACCTCCTTATGAGTTTCCAATTTTGTACTTCTAATGTAGGTGATGCAGGTGACTTCCTTATGAGTTTCGAATCTTGTACTTCTAATGTAGGTGATGCAGGTGACTTCCTTATAAGTTTCGGATTTTGTACTTCTAATGTAGGTGATGCAGGTGACTTCCTTATGAGTTTCGAATTTTGTACTTCTAATGTAGGTGATGCAGGTGACTTCCTTATGAGTTTCGAATTTTGTACTTCTAATGTAGGTGATGCAGGTGACTTCCTTATGAGTTTCGAATTTTGTACTTCTAATGTAGGTGATGCAGGTGACTTCCTTATGAGTTTCGAATTTTGTACTTCTAATGTAGGTGATGCAGGTGACTTCCTTATGAGTTTCGAATTTTGTACTTCTAATGTAGGTGATGCAGGTGACTTCCTTATGAGTTTCGAATTTTGTACTTCTAATGTAGGTGATGCAGGTGACTTCCTTATGAGTTTCGAATTTTGTACTTCTAATGTAGGTGATGCAGGTGACCTCCTTATGAGTTTCGAATTTTGTACTTCTAATGAAGGTGATGCAGGTGACTTCCTTATGAGTAATTCGAATTTTGTACTTCTAATGTAGGTGATGCAGGTGACTTCCTTATGAGTTTCGAATCTTGTACTTCTAATGTAGGGTATGCACGTGACTTCCTTATGAGTTTCGAATTTTGTACTTCTAATGTAGGTGATGCAGGTGACTTCCTTATGAGTTTCGAATTTTGTACTTCTAATGTAGGTGATGCAGGTAACTTCCTTATGAGTTTCGAATTTTGTACTTCTAATGTAGGTGATGCAGGTGACTTCCTTATGAGTTTCGAATTTTGTACTTCTAATGTAGGTGATGCAGGTGCCTTCCTTATGAGTTTCGAATTTTGTACTTCTAATGTAGGTGATGCAGGTGACTTCCTTATGAGTAATTCGAATTTTGTACTTCTAATGTAGGTGATGCAGGTGACTTCCTTATGAGTTTCGAATCTTGTACTTCTATCGTAGGTGATGCAGGTGACTTCCTTATGAGTTTCGAATCTTGTACTTCTAATGTAGGTGATGCAGGTGACCTCCTTATGAGTTTCGAATTTTGTACTTCTAATGTAGGTGATGCAGGTGACTTCCTTATGACTATTTTGAATTTTGTACTTCTAATGTAGGTGATGCAGGTGACTTCTTTATGAGTAATTCGAATTTTGTACTTCTAATGTAGGTGATGCAGGTGACTTCCTTATGACTATTTTGAATTTTGTACTTCTAATGTAGGTGATGCAGGTGACTTCTTTATGAGTAATTCGAATTTTGTACTTCTAATGTAGGAGATGCAGGTGACTTCCTTATGAGTTTAGAATTTTGTACTTCTAATGTAGGTGATGCCGGTGACTTCCTTATGAGTTTCGAATTTTGTACTTCTAATGTAGGTGATGCAGGTGACTTCCTTATGAGTTTCGAATTTTGTACTTCTAATGTAGGTGATGCAGGTGACTTCCTTATGAGTTTCGGATTTTGTACTTCTAATGTAGGTGATGCAGGTGACTTCCTTATGAGTTTCGAATTTTGTACTTCTAATGTAGGTGATGCAGGTAACTTCCTTATAAGTTTCGAATTTTGTACTTCTAATGTAGGTGATGCAGGTGACTTCCTTATGAGTTTCGAATCTTGTACCTCTAATGTAGGTGATGCAGGTGACTTCCTTATGAGTTTCGAATTTTGTACTTCTAATGTAGGTGATGCAGGTGACTTCCTTATGAGTAATTCGAATTTTGTACTTCTAATGTAGGTGATGCAGGTGACTTCCTTATGAGTTTCGCATTTTGTACTTCTAATGTAGGTGATGCAGGTGACTTCCTTATGAGTTTCGAATTTTGTACTTCTAATGTAGGTGATGCAGGTAACTTCCTTATGAGTTTCGAATCTTGTACTTCTATCGTAGGTGATGCAGGTGACTTCCTTATGAGTTTCGAATCTTTTACTTCTAATGTAGGTGATGCAGGTGACCTCCTTATGAGTTTCGAATTTTGTACTTCTAATGTAGGTGATGCAGGTGACTTCCTTATGAGTTTCGAATTTTGTACTTCTAATGTAGGTGATGCCGGTGACTTCCTTATGAGTTTCGAATTTTGTACTTCTAATGTAGGTGATGCAGGTGACTTCCTTATGAGTTTCGAATTTTGTACTTCTAATGTAGGTGATGCCGGTGACCTCCTTATGAGTTTCGAATTTTGTACTTCTAATGTAGGTGATGCAGGTGACTTCCTTATGACTATTTTGAATTTTGTACTTCTAATGTAGGTGATGCAGGTGACCTCCTTATGAGTTTCGAATTTTGTACTTCTAATGTAGGTGATGCCGGTGACCTCCTTATGAGTTTCGAATTTTGTACTTCTAATGTAGGTGATGCAGGTGACTTCCTTATGACTATTTTGAATTTTGTACTTCTAATGTAGGTGATGCAGGTGACCTCCTTATGAGTTTCGAATTTTGTACTTCTAATGTAGGTGATGCAGGTGACTTCCTTATGAGTTTCGAATTTTGTACTTCTAATGTAGGTGATGCCGGTGACTTCCTTATGAGTTTCGAATTTTGTACTTCTAATGTAGGTGATGCAGGTGACTTCCTTATGAGTTTCGAATTTTGTACTTCTAATGTAGGTGATGCCGGTGACCTCCTTATGAGTTTCGAATTTTGTACTTCTAATGTAGGTGATGCAGGTGACTTCCTTATGAGTTTCGAATTTTGTACTTCTAATGTAGGTGATGCCGGTGACCTCCTTATGAGTTTCGAATTTTGTACTTCTAATGTAGGTGATGCAGGTGACATCCTTATGAGTTTCGAATTTTGTACTTCTAATGTAGGTGATGCAGGTGACTTCCTTATGAGTTTCGAATTTTGTACTTCTAATGTAGGTGATGCAGGTGACTTCCTTATGAGTAATTCGAATTTTGTACTTCTAATGTAGGTGATGCAGGTGACTTCCTTATGAGTTTCGCATTTTGTACTTCTAATGTAGGTGATGCAGGTGACTTCTTTATGAGTAATTCGAATTTTGTACTTCTAATGTAGGTGATGCAGGTGACTTCCTTATGAGTTTCGAATCTTGTACTTCTATCGTAGGTGATGCAGGTGACTTCCTTATGAGTTTCGAATCTTGTACTTCTAATGTAGGTGATGCAGGTGACCTCCTTATGAGTTTCGAATTTTGTACTTCTAATGTAGGTGATGCAGGTGACTTCCTTATGAGTTTCGAATCTTGTACTTCTAATGTAGGTGATGCAGGTGACCTCCTTATGAGTTTCGAATTTTGTACTTCTAATGTAGGTGATGCAGGTGACATCCTTATGAGTTTCGAATTTTGTACTTCTAATGTAGGTGATGCAGGTGACTTCCTTATGAGTTTCGAATTTTGTACTTCTAATGTAGGTGATGCAGGTGACTTCCTTATGAGTAATTCGAATTTTGTACTTCTAATGTAGGTGATGCAGGTGACTTCCTTATGAGTTTCGCATTTTGTACTTCTAATGTAGGTGATGCAGGTGACTTCTTTATGAGTAATTCGAATTTTGTACTTCTAATGTAGGTGATGCAGGTGACTTCCTTATGAGTTTCGAATCTTGTACTTCTATCGTAGGTGATGCAGGTGACTTCCTTATGAGTTTCGAATCTTGTACTTCTAATGTAGGTGATGCAGGTGACCTCCTTATGAGTTTCGAATTTTGTACTTCTAATGTAGGTGATGCAGGTGACATCCTTATGAGTTTCGAATTTTGTACTTCTAATGTAGGTGATGCAGGTGACTTCCTTATGAGTTTCGAATTTTGTACTTCTAATGTAGGTGATGCAGGTGACTTCCTTATGAGTAATTCGAATTTTGTACTTCTAATGTAGGTGATGCAGGTGACTTCCTTATGAGTTTCGCATTTTGTACTTCTAATGTAGGTGATGCAGGTGACTTCTTTATGAGTAATTCGAATTTTGTACTTCTAATGTAGGTGATGCAGGTGACTTCCTTATGAGTTTCGAATCTTGTACTTCTATCGTAGGTGATGCAGGTGACTTCCTTATGAGTTTCGAATCTTGTACTTCTAATGTAGGTGATGCAGGTGACCTCCTTATGAGTTTCGAATTTTGTACTTCTAATGTAGGTGATGCAGGTGACTTCCTTATGACTATTTTGAATTTTGTACTTCTAATGTAGGTGATGCAGGTGACCTCCTTATGAGTTTCGAATTTTGTACTTCTAATGTAGGTGATGCAGGTTACTTCCTTATGAGTTTCGAATTTTGTACTTCTAATGTAGGTGATGCCGGTGACTTCCTTATGAGTTTCGAATTTTGTACTTCTAATGTAGGTGATGCAGGTGACTTCCTTATGAGTTTCGAATTTTGTACTTCTAATGTAGGTGATGCCGGTGACCTCCTTATGAGTTTCGAATTTTGTACTTCTAATGTAGGTGATGCAGGTGACTTCCTTATGAGTTTCGAATTTTGTACTTCTAATGTAGGTGATGCCGGTGACCTCCTTATGAGTTTCGAATTTTGTACTTCTAATGTAGGTGATGCAGGTGACATCCTTATGAGTTTCGAATTTTGTACTTCTAATGTAGGTGATGCAGGTGACTTCCTTATGAGTTTCGAATTTTGTACTTCTAATGTAGGTGATGCAGGTGACTTCCTTATAAGTTTCGGATTTTGTACTTCTAATGTAGGTGATGCAGGTGACTTCCTTATGAGTTTCGAATTTTGTACTTCTAATGTAGGTGATGCAGGTGACTTCCTTATGAGTTTCGAATTTTGTACTTCTAATGTAGGTGATGCAGGTGACTTCCTTATGAGTTTCGAATTTTGTACTTCTAATGTAGGTGATGCAGGTGACTTCCTTATGAGTTTCGAATTTTGTACTTCTAATGTAGGTGATGCAGGTGACTTCCTTATGAGTTTCGAATTTTGTACTTCTAATGTAGGTGATGCAGGTGACTTCCTTATGAGTTTCGAATTTTTTACTTCTAATGTAGGTGATGCAGGTGACTTCCTTATGAGTTTCGAATTTTGTACTTCTAATGTAGGTGATGCAGGTGACTTCCTTATGAGTTTCCAATTTTGTACTTCTAATGTAGGTGATGCAGGTGACCTCCTTATGAGTTTCCAATTTTGTACTTCTAATGTAGGTGATGCAGGTGACTTCCTTATGAGTTTCGAATCTTGTACTTCTAATGTAGGTGATGCAGGTGACTTCCTTATAAGTTTCGGATTTTGTACTTCTAATGTAGGTGATGCAGGTGACTTCCTTATGAGTTTCGAATTTTGTACTTCTAATGTAGGTGATGCAGGTGACTTCCTTATGAGTTTCGAATTTTGTACTTCTAATGTAGGTGATGCAGGTGACTTCCTTATGAGTTTCGAATTTTGTACTTCTAATGTAGGTGATGCAGGTGACTTCCTTATGAGTTTCGAATTTTGTACTTCTAATGTAGGTGATGCAGGTGACTTCCTTATGAGTTTCGAATTTTGTACTTCTAATGTAGGTGATGCAGGTGACTTCCTTATGAGTTTCGAATTTTGTACTTCTAATGTAGGTGATGCAGGTGACTTCCTTATGAGTTTCGAATTTTGTACTTCTAATGTAGGTGATGCAGGTGACCTCCTTATGAGTTTCGAATTTTGTACTTCTAATGAAGGTGATGCAGGTGACTTCCTTATGAGTAATTCGAATTTTGTACTTCTAATGTAGGTGATGCAGGTGACTTCCTTATGAGTTTCGAATCTTGTACTTCTAATGTAGGGTATGCACGTGACTTCCTTATGAGTTTCGAATTTTGTACTTCTAATGTAGGTGATGCAGGTGACTTCCTTATGAGTTTCGAATTTTGTACTTCTAATGTAGGTGATGCAGGTAACTTCCTTATGAGTTTCGAATTTTGTACTTCTAATGTAGGTGATGCAGGTGACTTCCTTATGAGTTTCGAATTTTGTACTTCTAATGTAGGTGATGCAGGTGCCTTCCTTATGAGTTTCGAATTTTGTACTTCTAATGTAGGTGATGCAGGTGACTTCTTTATGAGTAATTCGAATTTTGTACTTCTAATGTAGGTGATGCAGGTGACTTCCTTATGAGTTTCGAATCTTGTACTTCTATCGTAGGTGATGCAGGTGACTTCCTTATGAGTTTCGAATCTTGTACTTCTAATGTAGGTGATGCAGGTGACCTCCTTATGAGTTTCGAATTTTGTACTTCTAATGTAGGTGATGCAGGTGACTTCCTTATGACTATTTTGAATTTTGTACTTCTAATGTAGGTGATGCAGGTGACTTCTTTATGAGTAATTCGAATTTTGTACTTCTAATGTAGGAGATGCAGGTGACTTCCTTATGAGTTTAGAATTTTGTACTTCTAATGTAGGTGATGCCGGTGACTTCCTTATGAGTTTCGAATTTTGTACTTCTAATGTAGGTGATGCAGGTGACTTCCTTATGAGTTTCGAATTTTGTACTTCTAATGTAGGTGATGCAGGTGACTTCCTTATGAGTTTCGGATTTTGTACTTCTAATGTAGGTGATGCAGGTGACTTCCTTATGAGTTTCGAATTTTGTACTTCTAATGTAGGTGATGCAGGTGACTTCCTTATGAGTTTCGAATTTTTTACTTCTTATGTAGGTGATGCAGGTGACTTCCTTATGAGTTTCGAATCTTGTACTTCTAATGTAGGTTATGCAGGTGACTTCCTTATGAGTTTCGAATTTTGTACTTCTAATGTAGGTGATGCAGGTGACTTCCTTATGAGTTTCGAATTTTGTACTTCTAATGTAGGTGATGCAGGTGACTTCCTTATGAGTTTCGAATTTTGTACTTCTAATGTAGGTGATGCAGGTGACTTCCTTATGAGTTTCGAATTTTGTACTTCTAATGTAGGTGATGCAGGTGACTTCCTTATGAGTTTCGAATTTTGTACTTCTAATGTAGGTGATGCAGGTGACTTCCTTATGAGTTTCGAATTTTGTACTTCTAATGTAGGTGATGCAGGTGACCTCCTTATGAGTTTCGAATTTTGTACTTCTAATGAAGGTGATGCAGGTGACTTCCTTATGAGTAATTCGAATTTTGTACTTCTAATGTAGGTGATGCAGGTGACTTCCTTATGAGTTTCGAATCTTGTACTTCTAATGTAGGGTATGCAGGTGACTTCCTTATGAGTTTCGAATTTTGTACTTCTAATGTAGGTGATGCAGGTGACTTCCTTATGAGTTTCGGATTTTGTACTTCTAATGTAGGTGATGCAGGTAACTTCCTTATGAGTTTCGAATTTTGTACTTCTAATGTAGGTGATGCAGGTGACTTCCTTATGAGTTTCGAATTTTGTACTTCTAATGTAGGTGATGCAGGTGACTTCCTTATGAGTTTCGAATTTTGTACTTCTAATGTAGGTGATGCAGGTGACTTCCTTATGAGTAATTCGAATTTTGTACTTCTAATGTAGGTGATGCAGGTGACTTCCTTATGAGTTTCGAATCTTGTACTTCTAATGTAGGTGATGCAGGTGACTTCCTTATGAGTTTCGAATCTTGTACTTCTAATGTAGGGTATGCAGGTGACTTCCTTATGAGTTTCGAATTTTTTACTTCTAATGTAGGTGATGCAGGTGACTTCCTTATGAGTTTCGAATTTTGTACTTCTAATGTAGGTGATGCAGGTTACTTCCTTATGAGTTTCGAATTTTGTACTTCTAATGTAGGTGATGCAGGTGACTTCCTTATGAGTTTCGAATTTTGTACTTCTAATGTAGGTGATGCAGGTGACTTCCTTATGAGTAATTACAATTTTGTACTTCTAATGTAGGTGGTGCAGGTGACTTCCTTATGAGTTTAAAATTTTGTACTTCTAATGTAGGTGATGCAGGTGACTTCCTTATGAGTTTCGAATTTTGTACTTCTAATGTAGGTGATGCAGGTGACCTCCTTATGAGTTTCGAATTTTGTACTTCTAATGAAGGTGATGCAGGTGACTTCCTTATGAGTAATTCGAATTTTGTACTTCTAATGTAGGTGATGCAGGTGACTTCCTTATGAGTTTCGAATCTTGTACTTCTAATGTAGGGTATGCAGGTGACTTCCTTATGAGTTTCGAATTTTGTACTTCTAATGTAGGTGATGCAGGTGACTTCCTTATGAGTTTCGAATCTTGTACTTCTAATGTAGGTGATGCAGGTGACTTCCTTATGAGTTTCGAATTTTGTACTTCTAATGTAGGTGATGCAGGTTACTTCCTTATGACTTTCGAATCTTGTACTTCTAATGTAGGTGATGCAGGTGACTTCCTTATGAGTTTCGAATTTTGTACTTCTAATGTAGGTGATGCAGGTGACTTCCTTATGAGTTTCGAATTTTGTACTTCTAATGTAGGTGATGCAGGTGACTTCCTTATGAGTTTCGAATTTTGTACTTCTAATGTAGGTGATGCAGGTGACTTCCTTATGAGTAATTACAATTTTGTACTTCTAATGTAGGTGGTGCAGGTGACTTCCTTATGAGTTTAAAATTTTGTACTTCTAATGTAGGTGATGCAGGTGACTTCCTTATGAGTTTCGAATTTTGTACTTCTAATGTAGGTGATGCAGGTGACTTCCTTATGAGTTTCGAATTTTGTACTTCTAATGTAGGTGATGCAGGTGACTTCCTTATGAGTAATTCGAATTTTGTACTTCTAATTTAGGTGGTGCAGGTGACTTCCTTATGAGTTTCGAATCTTGTACTTCTAATGTAGGTGATGCAGGTGACTTCCTTATGAGTTTCGAATTTTGTACTTCTAATGTAGGTGATGCAGGTGACTTCCTTATGAGTTTCGAATTTTGTACTTCTAATGTAGGTGGTGCAGGTGACTTCCTTATGACTTTCGAATCTTGTACTTCTAATGTAGGTGGTGCAGGTGACTTCCTTATGAGTTTCGAATCTTGTACTTCTAATGTAGGTGATGCAGGTGACTTCCTTATGAGTTTCGAATTTTGTACTTCTAATGTAGGTGATGCAGGTGACTTCCTTATGACTTTCGAATCTTGTACTTCTAATGTAGGTGGTGCAGGTGACTTCCTTATGAGTTTCGAATCTTGTACTTCTAATGTAGGTGATGCAGGTGACTTCCTTATGAGTTTCGAATTTTGTACTTCTAATGTAGGTGATGCAGGTGACTTCCTTATGAGTTTCGAATTTTGTACTTCTAATGTAGGTGATGCAGGTGACTTCCTTATGACTTTCGAATCTTGTACTTCTAATGTAGGTGATGCAGGTGACTTCCTTATGAGTTTCGAATTTTGTACTTCTAATGTAGGTGATGCAGGTGACTTCCTTATGAGTTTCGAATTTTGTACTTCTAATGTAGGTGATGCAGGTGACTTCCTTATGAGTTTCGAATTTTGTACTTCTAATGTAGGTGATGCAGGTGACTTCCTTATGACTTTCGAATCTTGTACTTCTAATGTAGGTGATGCAGGTGACTTCCTTATGAGTTTCGAATCTTGTACTTCTAATGTAGGTGATGCAGGTGACTTCCTTATGAGTTTCGAATTTTGTACTTCTAATGTAGGTGATGCAGGTGACTTCCTTATGAGTTTCGAATTTTGTACTTCTAATGTAGGTGATGCAGGTGACTTCCTTATGAGTTTCGAATTTTGTACTTCTAATGTAGGTGATGCAGGTGACTTCCTTATGAGTTTCGAATTTTGTACTTCTAATGTAGGTGATGCAGGTGACTTCCTTATGAGTTTCGAATTTTGTACTTCTAATGTAGGTGATGCAGGTGACTTCCTTATGAGTTTCGAATTTTGTACTTCTAATGTAGGTGATGCAGGTGACTTCCTTATGAGTTTCGAATTTTGTACTTCTAATGTAGGTGATGCAGGTGACTTCCTTATGACTTTCGAATCTTGTACTTCTAATGTAGGTGATGCAGGTGACTTCCTTATGAGTTTCGAATTTTGTACTTCTAATGTAGGTGATGCAGGTGACTTCCTTATGACTTTCGAATTTTGTACTTCTAATGTAGGTGATGCAGGTGACTTCCTTATGAGTTTCGAATTTTGTACTTCTAATGTAGGTGATGCAGGTGACTTCCTTATGAGTTTCGAATTTTGTACTTCTAATGTAGGTGATGCAGGTGACTTCCTTATGACTTTCGAATCTTGTACTTCTAATGTAGGTGATGCAGGTGACTTCCTTATGAGTTTCGAATTTTGTACTTCTAATGTAGGTGATGCAGGTGACTTCCTTATGACTTTCGAATCTTGTACTTCTAATGTAGGTCATGCAGGTGACTTCCTTATGAGTTTCGAATTTTGTACTTCTAATGTAGGTGATGCAGGTGACTTCCTTATGAGTTTCGAATTTTGTACTTCTAATGTAGGTGATGCAGGTGACTTCCTTATGAGTTTCGAATTTTGTACTTCTAATGTAGGTGATGCAGGTGACTTCCTTATGACTTTCGAATCTTGTACTTCTAATGTAGGTGATGCAGGTGACTTCCTTATGAGTTTCGAATTTTGTACTTCTAATGTAGGTGATGCAGGTGACTTCCTTATGACTTTCGAATCTTGTACTTCTAATGTAGGTGATGCAGGTGACTTCCTTATGAGTTTCGAATTTTGTACTTCTAATGTAGGTGATGCAGGTGACTTCCTTATGAGTTTCGAATTTTGTACTTCTAATGTAGGTGATGCAGGTGACTTCCTTATGAGTTTCGAATTTTGTACTTCTAATGTAGGTGATGCAGGTGACTTCCTTATGACTTTCGAATCTTGTACTTCTAATGTAGGTGATGCAGGTGACTTCCTTATGAGTTTCGAATTTTGTACTTCTAATGTAGGTGATGCAGGTGACTTCCTTATGAGTTTCGAATTTTGTACTTCTAATGTAGGTGATGCAGGTGACTTCCTTATGAGTTTCGAATTTTGTACTTCTAATGTAGGTGATGCAGGTGACCTCCTTATGAGTTTCGAATTTTGTACTTCTAATGTAGGTGATGCAGGTGACTTCCTTATGAGTTTCGAATTTTGTACTTCTAATGTAGGTGATGCAGGTGACTTCCTTATGAGTTTCGAATTTTGTACTTCTAATGTAGGTGATGCAGGTGACTTCCTTATGAGTTTCGAATTTTGTACTTCTAATGTAGGTGATGCAGGTGACTTCCTTATGACTTTCGAATCTTGTACTTCTAATGTAGGTGATGCAGGTGACTTCCTTATGAGTTTCGAATTTTGTACTTCTAATGTAGGTGATGCAGGTGACTTCCTTATGAGTTTCGAATTTTGTACTTCTAATGTAGGTGATGCAGGTGACTTCCTTATGAGTTTCGAATTTTGTACTTCTAATGTAGGTGATGCAGGTGACTTCCTTATGAGTTTCGAATTTTGTACTTCTAATGTAGGTGATGCAGGTGACTTCCTTATGACTTTCGAATCTTGTACTTCTAATGTAGGTGATGCAGGTGACTTCCTTATGAGTTTCGAATTTTGTACTTCTAATGTAGGTGATGCAGGTGACTTCCTTATGAGTTTCGAATTTTGTACTTCTAATGTAGGTGATGCAGGTGACTTCCTTATGAGTTTCGAATTTTGTACTTCTAATGTAGGTGATGCAGGTGACTTCCTTATGACTTTCGAATCTTGTACTTCTAATGTAGGTGATGCAGGTGACTTCCTTATGAGTTTCGAATTTTGTACTTCTAATGTAGGTGATGCAGGTGACTTCCTTATGAGTTTCGAATTTTGTACTTCTAATGTAGGTGATGCAGGTGACTTCCTTATGAGTTTCGAATTTTGTACTTCTAATGTAGGTGATGCAGGTGACTTCCTTATGACTTTCGAATCTTGTACTTCTAATGTAGGTGATGCAGGTGACTTCCTTATGAGTTTCGAATTTTGTACTTCTAATGTAGGTGATGCAGGTGACTTCCTTATGAGTTTCGAATTTTGTACTTCTAATGTAGGTGATGCAGGTGACTTCCTTATGAGTTTCGAATTTTGTACTTCTAATGTAGGTGATGCAGGTGACTTCCTTATGAGTTTCGAATTTTGTACTTCTAATGTAGGTGATGCAGGTGACTTCCTTATGACTTTCGAATCTTGTACTTCTAATGTAGGTGATGCAGGTGACTTCCTTATGAGTAATTCGAATTTTGTACTTCTAATGTAGGTGATGCAGGTGACTTCCTTATGAGTTTCGAATCTTGTACTTCTAATGTAGGTGATGCAGGTGACTTCCTTATGAGTTTCGAATCTTGTACTTCTAATGTAGGGTATGCAGGTGACTTCCTTATGAGTTTCGAATTTTTTACTTCTAATGTAGGTGATGCAGGTGACTTCCTTATGAGTTTCGAATTTTGTACTTCTAATGTAGGTGATGCAGGTTACTTCCTTATGAGTTTCGAATTTTGTACTTCTAATGTAGGTGATGCAGGTGACTTCCTTATGAGTTTCGAATTTTTTACTTCTAATGTAGGTGATGCAGGTGACTTCCTTATGAGTTTCGAATTTTGTACTTCTAATGTAGGTGATGCAGGTGACTTCCTTATGACTTTCGAATCTTGTACTTCTAATGTAGGTGATGCAGGTGACTTCCTTATGAGTAATTCGAATTTTGTACTTCTAATGTAGGTGATGCAGGTGACTTCCTTATGAGTTTCGAATCTTGTACTTCTAATGTAGGTGATGCAGGTGACTTCCTTATGAGTTTCGAATCTTGTACTTCTAATGTAGGGTATGCAGGTGACTTCCTTATGAGTTTCGAATTTTTTACTTCTAATGTAGGTGATGCAGGTGACTTCCTTATGAGTTTCGAATTTTGTACTTCTAATGTAGGTGATGCAGGTTACTTCCTTATGAGTTTCGAATTTTGTACTTCTAATGTAGGTGATGCAGGTGACTTCCTTATGAGTTTCGAATTTTTTACTTCTAATGTAGGTGATGCAGGTGACTTCCTTATGAGTTTCGAATTTTGTACTTCTAATGTAGGTGATGCAGGTGACTTCCTTATGACTTTCGAATCTTGTACTTCTAATGTAGGTGATGCAGGTGACTTCCTTATGAGTAATTCGAATTTTGTACTTCTAATGTAGGTGATGCAGGTGACTTCCTTATGAGTTTCGAATCTTGTACTTCTAATGTAGGTGATGCAGGTGACTTCCTTATGAGTTTCGAATCTTGTACTTCTAATGTAGGGTATGCAGGTGACTTCCTTATGAGTTTCGAATTTTTTACTTCTAATGTAGGTGATGCAGGTGACTTCCTTATGAGTTTCGAATTTTGTACTTCTAATGTAGGTGATGCAGGTTACTTCCTTATGAGTTTCGAATTTTGTACTTCTAATGTAGGTGATGCAGGTGACTTCCTTATGAGTTTCGAATTTTTTACTTCTAATGTAGGTGATGCAGGTGACTTCCTTATGACTTTCGAATTTTGTACTTCTAATGTAGGTGATGCAGGTGACTTCCTTATGAGTTTCGAATTTTGTACTTCTAATGTAGGTGATGCAGGTGACTTCCTTATGAGTTTCGAATTTTTTACTTCTAATGTAGGTGATGCAGGTGACTTCCTTATGACTTTCGAATTTTGTACTTCTAATGTAGGTGATGCAGGTGACTTCCTTATGAGTTTCGAATTTTGTACTTCTAATGTAGGTGATGCAGGTGACTTCCTTATGAGTTTCGAATTTTGTACTTCTAATGTAGGTGATGCAGGTGACTTCCTTATGACTTTCGAATCTTGTACTTCTAATGTAGGTGATGCAGGTGACTTCCTTATGAGTTTCGAATTTTGTACTTCTAATGTAGGTGATGCAGGTGACTTCCTTATGAGTTTCGAATTTTGTACTTCTAATGTAGGTGATGCAGGTGACTTCCTTATGAGTTTCGAATTTTGTACTTCTAATGTAGGTGATGCAGGTGACTTCCTTATGAGTTTCGAATTTTGTACTTCTAATGTAGGTGATGCAGGTGACTTCCTTATGACTTTCGAATCTTGTACTTCTAATGTAGGTGATGCAGGTGACTTCCTTATGAGTAATTCGAATTTTGTACTTCTAATGTAGGTGATGCAGGTGACTTCCTTATGAGTTTCGAATCTTGTACTTCTAATGTAGGTGATGCAGGTGACTTCCTTATGAGTTTCGAATCTTGTACTTCTAATGTAGGGTATGCAGGTGACTTCCTTATGAGTTTCGAATTTTTTACTTCTAATGTAGGTGATGCAGGTGACTTCCTTATGAGTTTCGAATTTTGTACTTCTAATGTAGGTGATGCAGGTTACTTCCTTATGAGTTTCGAATTTTGTACTTCTAATGTAGGTGATGCAGGTGACTTCCTTATGAGTTTCGAATTTTTTACTTCTAATGTAGGTGATGCAGGTGACTTCCTTATGACTTTCGAATTTTGTACTTCTAATGTAGGTGATGCAGGTGACTTCCTTATGAGTTTCGAATTTTGTACTTCTAATGTAGGTGATGCAGGTGACTTCCTTATGAGTTTCGAATTTTTTACTTCTAATGTAGGTGATGCAGGTGACTTCCTTATGACTTTCGAATTTTGTACTTCTAATGTAGGTGATGCAGGTGACTTCCTTATGAGTTTCGAATTTTGTACTTCTAATGTAGGTGATGCAGGTGACTTCCTTATGAGTTTCGAATTTTGTACTTCTAATGTAGGTGATGCAGGTGACTTCCTTATGACTTTCGAATCTTGTACTTCTAATGTAGGTGATGCAGGTGACTTCCTTATGAGTTTCGAATTTTGTACTTCTAATGTAGGTGATGCAGGTGACTTCCTTATGAGTTTCGAATTTTGTACTTCTAATGTAGGTGATGCAGGTGACTTCCTTATGAGTTTCGAATTTTGTACTTCTAATGTAGGTGATGCAGGTGACTTCCTTATGAGTTTCGAATTTTGTACTTCTAATGTAGGTGATGCAGGTGACTTCCTTATAACTTTCGAATCTTGTACTTCTAATGTAGGTGATGCAGGTGACTTCCTTATGAGTAATTCGAATTTTGTACTTCTAATGTAGGTGATGCAGGTGACTTCCTTATGAGTTTCGAATCTTGTACTTCTAATGTAGGTGATGCAGGTGACTTCCTTATGAGTTTCGAATCTTGTACTTCTAATGTAGGGTATGCAGGTGACTTCCTTATGAGTTTCGAATTTTTTACTTCTAATGTAGGTGATGCAGGTGACTTCCTTATGAGTTTCGAATTTTGTACTTCTAATGTAGGTGATGCAGGTTACTTCCTTATGAGTTTCGAATTTTGTACTTCTAATGTAGGTGATGCAGGTGACTTCCTTATGAGTTTCGAATTTTGTACTTCTAATGTAGGTGATGCAGGTTACTTCCTTATGAGTTTCGAATTTTGTACTTCTAATGTAGGTGATGCAGGTGACTTCCTTATGAGTTTCGAATTTTTTACTTCTAATGTAGGTGATGCAGGTGACTTCCTTATGAGTTTCGAATTTTGTACTTCTAATGTAGGTGATGCAGGTGACTTCCTTATGACTTTCGAATCTTGTACTTCTAATGTAGGTGATGCAGGTGACTTCCTTATGAGTAATTCGAATTTTGTACTTCTAATGTAGGTGATGCAGGTGACTTCCTTATGAGTTTCGAATCTTGTACTTCTAATGTAGGTGATGCAGGTGACTTCCTTATGAGTTTCGAATCTTGTACTTCTAATGTAGGGTATGCAGGTGACTTCCTTATGAGTTTCGAATTTTTTACTTCTAATGTAGGTGATGCAGGTGACTTCCTTATGAGTTTCGAATTTTGTACTTCTAATGTAGGTGATGCAGGTTACTTCCTTATGAGTTTCGAATTTTGTACTTCTAATGTAGGTGATGCAGGTGACTTCCTTATGAGTTTCGAATTTTTTACTTCTAATGTAGGTGATGCAGGTGACTTCCTTATGACTTTCGAATTTTGTACTTCTAATGTAGGTGATGCAGGTGACTTCCTTATGAGTTTCGAATTTTGTACTTCTAATGTAGGTGATGCAGGTGACTTCCTTATGAGTTTCGAATTTTTTACTTCTAATGTAGGTGATGCAGGTGACTTCCTTATGACTTTCGAATTTTGTACTTCTAATGTAGGTGATGCAGGTGACTTCCTTATGAGTTTCGAATTTTGTACTTCTAATGTAGGTGATGCAGGTGACTTCCTTATGAGTTTCGAATTTTGTACTTCTAATGTAGGTGATGCAGGTGACTTCCTTATGACTTTCGAATCTTGTACTTCTAATGTAGGTGATGCAGGTGACTTCCTTATGAGTTTCGAATTTTGTACTTCTAATGTAGGTGATGCAGGTGACTTCCTTATGAGTTTCGAATTTTGTACTTCTAATGTAGGTGATGCAGGTGACTTCCTTATGAGTTTCGAATTTTGTACTTCTAATGTAGGTGATGCAGGTGACTTCCTTATGAGTTTCGAATTTTGTACTTCTAATGTAGGTGATGCAGGTGACTTCCTTATGACTTTCGAATCTTGTACTTCTAATGTAGGTGATGCAGGTGACTTCCTTATGAGTAATTCGAATTTTGTACTTCTAATGTAGGTGATGCAGGTGACTTCCTTATGAGTTTCGAATCTTGTACTTCTAATGTAGGTGATGCAGGTGACTTCCTTATGAGTTTCGAATCTTGTACTTCTAATGTAGGGTATGCAGGTGACTTCCTTATGAGTTTCGAATTTTTTACTTCTAATGTAGGTGATGCAGGTGACTTCCTTATGAGTTTCGAATTTTGTACTTCTAATGTAGGTGATGCAGGTTACTTCCTTATGAGTTTCGAATTTTGTACTTCTAATGTAGGTGATGCAGGTGACTTCCTTATGAGTTTCGAATTTTTTACTTCTAATGTAGGTGATGCAGGTGACTTCCTTATGACTTTCGAATTTTGTACTTCTAATGTAGGTGATGCAGGTGACTTCCTTATGAGTTTCGAATTTTGTACTTCTAATGTAGGTGATGCAGGTGACTTCCTTATGAGTTTCGAATTTTTTACTTCTAATGTAGGTGATGCAGGTGACTTCCTTATGACTTTCGAATTTTGTACTTCTAATGTAGGTGATGCAGGTGACTTCCTTATGAGTTTCGAATTTTGTACTTCTAATGTAGGTGATGCAGGTGACTTCCTTATGAGTTTCGAATTTTGTACTTCTAATGTAGGTGATGCAGGTGACTTCCTTATGACTTTCGAATCTTGTACTTCTAATGTAGGTGATGCAGGTGACTTCCTTATGAGTTTCGAATTTTGTACTTCTAATGTAGGTGATGCAGGTGACTTCCTTATGAGTTTCGAATTTTGTACTTCTAATGTAGGTGATGCAGGTGACTTCCTTATGAGTTTCGAATTTTGTACTTCTAATGTAGGTGATGCAGGTGACTTCCTTATGAGTTTCGAATTTTGTACTTCTAATGTAGGTGATGCAGGTGACTTCCTTATGACTTTCGAATCTTGTACTTCTAATGTAGGTGATGCAGGTGACTTCCTTATGAGTAATTCGAATTTTGTACTTCTAATGTAGGTGATGCAGGTGACTTCCTTATGAGTTTCGAATCTTGTACTTCTAATGTAGGTGATGCAGGTGACTTCCTTATGAGTTTCGAATCTTGTACTTCTAATGTAGGGTATGCAGGTGACTTCCTTATGAGTTTCGAATTTTTTACTTCTAATGTAGGTGATGCAGGTGACTTCCTTATGAGTTTCGAATTTTGTACTTCTAATGTAGGTGATGCAGGTTACTTCCTTATGAGTTTCGAATTTTGTACTTCTAATGTAGGTGATGCAGGTGACTTCCTTATGAGTTTCGAATTTTGTACTTCTAATGTAGGTGATGCAGGTGACTTCCTTATGAGTTTCGAATTTTGTACTTCTAATGTAGGTGATGCAGGTGACTTCCTTATGACTTTCGAATCTTGTACTTCTAATGTAGGTGATGCAGGTGACTTCCTTATGAGTTTCGAATTTTGTACTTCTAATGTAGGTGATGCAGGTTACTTCCTTATGAGTTTCGAATCTTGTACTTCTATCGTAGGTGATGCAGGTGACTTCCTTATGAGTTTAAAATTTTGTACTTCTAATGTAGGTGATGCAGGTGACTTCCTTATGAGTTTCGAATTTTGTACTTCTAATGTAGGTGATGCAGGTGACTTCCTTATGAGTTTCGAATTTTGTACTTCTAATGTAGGTGATGCAGGTGACTTCCTTATGAGTTTCGAATTTTGTACTTCTAATGTAGGTGATGCAGGTTACTTCCTTATGACTTTCGAATTTTGTACTTCTAATGTAGGTGGTGCAGGTGACTTCCTTATGAGTTTCGAATTTTGTACTTCTAATGTAGGTGGTGCAGGTGACTTCCTTATGAGTTTCGAATCTTGTACTTCTAATGTAGGTGATGCAGGTGACTTCCTTATGAGTTTCGAATTTTGTACTTCTAATGTAGGTGGTGCAGGTGACTTCCTTATGAGTTTTGAATCTTGTACTTCTAATGTAGGTGATGCAGGTGACTTCCTTATGAGTTTCGAATTTTGTACTTCTAATGTAGGTGATGCAGGTTACCTCCTTATGAGTTTCGAATTTTGTACTTCTAATGTAGGTGATGCAGGTGACTTCCTTATGACTTTCGAATCTTGTACTTCTAATGTAGGTGGTGCAGGTGACTTCCTTATGAGTTTCGAATCTTGTACTTCTAATGTAGGTGATGCAGGTGACTTCCTTATGAGTTTCGAATTTTGTACTTCTAATGTAGGTGATGCAGGTGACTTCCTTATGAGTTTAAAATTTTGTACTTCTAATGTAGGTGATGCAGGTGACTTCCTTATGACTTTCGAATCTTGTACTTCTAATGTAGGTGGTGCAGGTGACTTCCTTATGAGTTTCGAATTTTGTACTTCTAATGTAGGTGGTGCAGGTGACTTCCTTATGACTTTCGAATTTTGTACTTCTAATGTAGGTGATGCAGGTGACTTCCTTATGAGTTTCGAATTTTGTACTTCTAATGTAGGTGGTGCAGGTGACTTCCTTATGAGTTTCGAATCTTGTACTTCTAATGTAGGTGATGCAGGTGACTTCCTTATGAGTTTCGAATTTTGTACTTCTAATGTAGGTGATGCAGGTGACTTCCTTATGAGTTTAAAATTTTGTACTTCTAATGTAGGTGATGCAGGTGACTTCCTTATGACTTTCGAATCTTGTACTTCTAATGTAGGTGGTGCAGGTGACTTCCTTATGAGTTTCGAATCTTGTACTTCTAATGTAGGTGATGCAGGTGACTTCCTTATGAGTTTCGAATTTTGTACTTCTAATGTAGGTGATGCAGGTGACTTCCTTATGAGTTTAAAATTTTGTACTTCTAATGTAGGTGATGCAGGTGACTTCCTTATGACTTTCGAATCTTGTACTTCTAATGTAGGTGGTGCAGGTGACTTCCTTATGAGTTTCGAATCTTGTACTTCTAATGTAGGTGATGCAGGTGACTTCCTTATGAGTAATTCGAATTTTGTACTTCTAATGTAGGTGATGCAGGTGACTTCCTTATGAGTTTCGAATCTTGTACTTCTAATGTAGGTGATGCAGGTGACTTCCTTATGAGTTTCGAATCTTGTACTTCTAATGTAGGGTATGCAGGTGACTTCCTTATGAGTTTCGAATTTTTTACTTCTAATGTAGGTGATGCAGGTGACTTCCTTATGAGTTTCGAATTTTGTACTTCTAATGTAGGTGATGCAGGTTACTTCCTTATGAGTTTCGAATTTTGTACTTCTAATGTAGGTGATGCAGGTGACTTCCTTATGAGTTTCGAATTTTGTACTTCTAATGTAGGTGATGCAGGTGACTTCCTTATGAGTTTCGAATTTTGTACTTCTAATGTAGGTGATGCAGGTGACTTCCTTATGAGTTTAAAATTTTGTACTTCTAATGTAGGTGATGCAGGTGACTTCCTTATGAGTTTCGAATTTTGTACTTCTAATGTAGGTGATGCAGGTGACTTCCTTATGAGTTTCGAATTTTGTACTTCTAATGTAGGTGATGCAGGTGACTTCCTTATGAGTTTCGAATTTTGTACTTCTAATGTAGGGTATGCATGTGACTTCCTTATGACTTTCGAATCTTGTACTTCTAATGTAGGTGGTGCAGGTGACTTCCTTATGAGTTTCGAATTTTGTACTTCTAATGTAGGGTATGCAGGTGACTTCCTTATGACTTTCGAATCTTGTACTTCTAATGTAGGTGGTGCAGGTGACTTCCTTATGAGTTTCGAATTTTGTACTTCTAATGTAGGGTATGCAGGTGACTTCCTTATGACTTTCGAATCTTGTACTTCTAATGTAGGTGGTGCAGGTGACTTCCTTATGAGTTTCGAATTTTGTACTTCTAATGTAGGTGATGCAAGTGACTTCCTTATGAGTTTCGAATTTTGTACTTCTAATGTAGGTGATGCAGGTGACTTCCTTATGAGTAATTCGAATTTTGTACTTCTAATGTAGGTGATGCAGGTGACTTCCTTATGAGTTTCGAATCTTGTACTTCTAATGTAGGTGATGCAGGTGACTTCCTTATGAGTTTCGAATCTTGTACTTCTAATGTAGAGTATGCAGGTGACTTCCTTATGAGTTTCGAATTTTTTACTTCTAATGTAGGTGATGCAGGTGACTTCCTTATGAGTTTCGAATTTTGTACTTCTAATGTAGGTGATGCAGGTTACTTCCTTATGAGTTTCGAATTTTGTACTTCTAATGTAGGTGATGCAGGTGACTTCCTTATGAGTTTCGAATTTTGTACTTCTAATGTAGGTGATGCAGGTGACTTCCTTATGAGTTTCGAATTTTGTACTTCTAATGTAGGTGATGCAGGTGACTTCCTTATGAGTTTAAAATTTTGTACTTCTAATGTAGGTGATGCAGGTGACTTCCTTATGAGTTTCGAATTTTGTACTTCTAATGTAGGTGATGCAGGTGACTTCCTTATGAGTTTCGAATTTTGTACTTCTAATGTAGGTGATGCAGGTGACTTCCTTATGAGTTTCGAATTTTGTACTTCTAATGTAGGGTATGCAGGTGACTTCCTTATGACTTTCGAATCTTGTACTTCTAATGTAGGTGGTGCAGGTGACTTCCTTATGAGTTTCGAATTTTGTACTTCTAATGTAGGGTATGCAGGTGACTTCCTTATGACTTTCGAATCTTGTACTTCTAATGTAGGTGGTGCAGGTGACTTCCTTATGGGTTTCGAATTTTGTACTTCTAATGTAGGGTATGCAGGTGACTTCCTTATGACTTTCGAATCTTGTACTTCTAATGTAGGTGGTGCAGGTGACTTACTTATGAGTTTCGAATTTTGTACTTCTAATGTAGGTGATGCAGGTGACTTCCTTATGAGTTTCGAATTTTGTACTTCTAATGTAGGTGATGCAGGTGACTTCCTTATGAGTAATTCGAATTTTGTACTTCTAATGTAGGTGATGCAGGTGACTTCCTTATGAGTTTCGAATCTTGTACTTCTAATGTAGGTGATGCAGGTGACTTCCTTATGAGTTTCGAATCTTGTACTTCTAATGTAGGGTATGCAGGTGACTTCCTTATGAGTTTCGAATTTTGTACTTCTAATGTAGGTGATGCAGGTGACTTCCTTATGAGTTTCGAATTTTGTACTTCTAATGTAGGTGATGCAGGTTACTTCCTTATGAGTTTCGAATTTTGTACTTCTAATGTAGGTGATGCAGGTGACTTCCTTATGAGTTTCGAATTTTGTACTTCTAATGTAGGTGATGCAGGTGACTTCCTTATGAGTTTCGAATTTTGTACTTCTAATGTAGGTGATGCAGGTGACTTCCTTATGACTTTCGAATCTTGTACTTCTAATGTAGGTGATGCAGGTGACTTCCTTATGAGTTTCGAATTTTGTACTTCTAATGTAGGTGATGCAGGTTACTTCCTTATGAGTTTCGAATCTTGTACTTCTATCGTAGGTGATGCAGGTGACTTCCTTATGAGTTTAAAATTTTGTACTTCTAATGTAGGTGATGCAGGTGACTTCCTTATGAGTTTCGAATTTTGTACTTCTAATGTAGGTGATGCAGGTGACTTCCTTATGAGTTTCGAATTTTGTACTTCTAATGTAGGTGATGCAGGTGACTTCCTTATGAGTTTCGAATTTTGTACTTCTAATGTAGGTGATGCAGGTGACTTCCTTATGAGTTTCGAATCTTGTA
Source organism: Euprymna scolopes (assembly GCF_053919585.1). Lineage (NCBI taxonomy): Eukaryota > Metazoa > Mollusca > Cephalopoda > Sepiida > Sepiolidae > Euprymna > Euprymna scolopes. The sequence goes on along the minus strand of NC_136527.1, from coordinate 81,541,309 downwards.
CTTCTAATGTAGGTGATGCAGGTGACTTCCTTATGAGTTTCGAATTTTGTACTTCTAATGTAGGTGGTGCAGGTGACTTCCTTATGAGTTTCGAATTTTGTACTTCTAATGTAGGTGGTGCAGGTGACTTCCTTATGAGTTTCGAATCTTGTACTTCTAATGTAGGTGATGCAGGTGACTTCCTTATGAGTTTCGAATTTTGTACTTCTAATGTAGGTGATGCAGGTGACTTCCTTATGAGTTTCGAATTTTGTACTTCTAATGTAGGTGGTGCAGGTGACTTCCTTATGAGTTTCGAATTTTGTACTTCTAATGTAGGTGGTGCAGGTGACTTCCTTATGAGTTTCGAATCTTGTACTTCTAATGTAGGTGATGCAGGTGACTTCCTTATGAGTTTCGAATTTTGTACTTCTAATGTAGGTGATGCAGGTGACTTCCTTATGACTATTTTGAATTTTGTACTTCTAATGTAGGTGATGCAGGTGACTTCCTTATGACTTTCGAATTTTGTACTTCTAATGTAGGTGATGCAGGTGACTTCCTTATGAGTTTCGAATTTTGTACTTCTAATGTAGGTGATGCAGGTGACCTCCTTATGAGTTTCGAATCTTGTACTTCTAATGTAGGTGATGCAGGTTACTTCCTTATGAGTTTCGAATTTTGTACTTCTAATGTAGGTGATGCAGGTTACTTCCTTATGAGTTTCGAATCTTGTACTTCTATCGTAGGTGATGCAGGTGACTTCCTTATGAGTTTAAAATTTTGTACTTCTAATGTAGGTGATGCAGGTGACTTCCTTATGAGTTTCGAATTTTGTACTTCTAATGTAGGTGATGCAGGTGACTTCCTTATGAGTTTCGAATTTTGTACTTCTAATGTAGGTGATGCAGGTGACTTCCTTATGAGTTTCGAATTTTGTACTTCTAATGTAGGTGATGCAGGTGACTTCCTTATGAGTTTCGAATCTTGTACTTCTAATGTAGGTGATGCAGGTGACTTCCTTATGAGTTTCGAATTTTGTACTTCTAATGTAGGTGATGCAGGTTACTTCCTTATGACTTTCGAATTTTGTACTTCTAATGTAGGTGGTGCAGGTGACTTCCTTATGAGTTTCGAATTTTGTACTTCTAATGTAGGTGGTGCAGGTGACTTCCTTATGAGTTTCGAATCTTGTACTTCTAATGTAGGTGATGCAGGTGACTTCCTTATGAGTTTCGAATTTTGTACTTCTAATGTAGGTGATGCAGGTGACTTCCTTATGACTATTTTGAATTTTCTACTTCTAATGTAGGTGATGCAGGTGACTTCCTTATGACTTTCGAATTTTGTACTTCTAATGTAGGTGATGCAGGTGACTTCCTTATGAGTTTCGAATTTTGTACTTCTAATGTAGGTGATGCAGGTGACTTCCTTATGACTATTTTGAATTTTGTACTTCTAATGTAGGTGATGCAGGTGACTTCCTTATGAGTTTCGAATTTTGTACTTCTAATGTAGGTGATGCAGGTGACTTCCTTATGACTATTTCGAATTTTGTACTTCTAATGTAGGTGATGCAGGTGACTTCCTTATGAGTTTCGAATTTTGTACTTCTAATGTAGGTGATGCAGGTGACTTCCTTATGAGTTTCGAATTTTGTACTTCTAATGTAGGTGATGCAGGTGACTTCCTTATGACTATTTTGAATTTTGTACTTCTAATGTAGGTGGTGCAGGTGACTTCCTTATGACTATTTTGAATCTTGTACTTCTAATGTAGGTGATGCAGGTGACTTCCTTATGACTATTTTGAATTTTGTACTTCTAATGTAGGTGATGCAGGTGACTTCCTTATGACTTTCGAATTTTGTACTTCTAATGTAGGTGATGCAGGTGACTTCCTTATGACTATTTTGAATTTTGTACTTCTAATGTAGGTGATGCAGGTGACTTCCTTATGACTATTTTGAATTTTGTACTTCTAATGTAGGTGATGCAGGTGACTTCCTTATGACTATTTCGAATTTTGTACTTCTAATGTAGGTGATGCAGGTGACTTCCTTATGACTATTTCGAATTTTGTACTTCTAATGTAGGTGATGCAGGTGACTTCCTTATGACTATTTCGAATCTTGTACTTCTAATGTAGGTGATGCAGGTGACTTCCTTATGAGTTTCGAATTTTGTACTTCTAATGTAGGTGATGCAGGTGACTTCCTTATGACTATTTTGAATTTTGTACTTCTAATGTAGGTGATGCAGGTGACTTCCTTATGACTTTCGAATTTTGTACTTCTAATGTAGGTGATGCAGGTGACTTCCTTATGAGTTTCGAATTTTGTACTTCTAATGTAGGTGATGCAGGTGACCTCCTTATGAGTTTCGAATCTTGTACTTCTAATGTAGGTGATGCAGGTTACTTCCTTATGAGTTTCGAATTTTGTACTTCTAATGTAGGTGATGCAGGTTACTTCCTTATGAGTTTCGAATCTTGTACTTCTATCGTAGGTGATGCAGGTGACTTCCTTATGAGTTTAAAATTTTGTACTTCTAATGTAGGTGATGCAGGGTACTTCCTTATGAGTTTCGAATTTTGTACTTCTAATGTAGGTGATGCAGGTTACTTCCTTATGACTTTCGAATTTTGTACTTCTAATGTAGGTGATGCAGGTGACTTCCTTATGAGTTTCGAATTTTGTACTTCTAATGTAGGTGATGCAGGTGACTTCCTTATGAGTTTCGAATCTTGTACTTCTAATGTAGGTGATGCAGGTGACTTCCTTATGAGTTTCGAATTTTGTACTTCTAATGTAGGTGATGCAGGTGACTTCCTTATGAGTTTCGAATCTTGTACTTCTAATGTAGGTGATGCAGGTGACTTCCTTATGAGTTTCGAATTTTGTACTTCTAATGTAGGTGATGCAGGTGACCTCCTTATGAGTTTCGAATTTTGTACTTCTAATGTAGGTGATGCAGGTTACTTCCTTATGACTTTCGAATTTTGTACTTCTAATGTAGGTGATGCAGGTGACCTCCTTATGAGTTTCGAATTTTGTACTTCTAATGTAGGTGATGCAGGTGACTTCCTTATGAGTTTCGAATTTTGTACTTCTAATGTAGGTGATGCAGGTTACTTCCTTATGACTTTCGAATTTTGTACTTCTAATGTAGGTGGTGCAGGTGACTTCCTTATGAGTTTCGAATTTTGTACTTCTAATGTAGGTGGTGCAGGTGACTTCCTTATGAGTTTCGAATCTTGTACTTCTAATGTAGGTGATGCAGGTGACTTCCTTATGAGTTTCGAATTTTGTACTTCTAATGTAGGTGGTGCAGGTGACTTCCTTATGAGTTTCGAATCTTGTACTTCTAATGTAGGTGATGCAGGTGACTTCCTTATGAGTTTCGAATTTTGTACTTCTAATGTAGGTGATGCAGGTGACTTCCTTATGAGTTTCGAATCTTGTACTTCTATCGTAGGTGATGCAGGTGACTTCCTTATGAGTTTAAAATTTTGTACTTCTAATGTAGGTGATGCAGGTGACTTCCTTATGAGTTTCGAATTTTGTACTTCTAATGTAGGTGATGCAGGTGACTTCCTTATGAGTTTCGAATTTTGTACTTCTAATGTAGGTGATGCAGGTGACTTCCTTATGAGTTTCGAATTTTGTACTTCTAATGTAGGTGATGCAGGTGACTTCCTTATGAGTTTCGAATCTTGTACTTCTAATGTAGGTGATGCAGGTGACTTCCTTATGAGTTTCGAATTTTGTACTTCTAATGTAGGTGATGCAGGTTACTTCCTTATGACTTTCGAATTTTGTACTTCTAATGTAGGTGGTGCAGGTGACTTCCTTATGAGTTTCGAATTTTGTACTTCTAATGTAGGTGGTGCAGGTGACTTCCTTATGAGTTTCGAATCTTGTACTTCTAATGTAGGTGATGCAGGTGACTTCCTTATGAGTTTCGAATTTTGTACTTCTAATGTAGGTGGTGCAGGTGACTTCCTTATGAGTTTCGAATCTTGTACTTCTAATGTAGGTGATGCAGGTGACTTCCTTATGAGTTTCGAATTTTGTACTTCTAATGTAGGTGATGCAGGTGACTTCCTTATGAGTTTCGAATCTTGTACTTCTATCGTAGGTGATGCAGGTGACTTCCTTATGAGTTTACAATTTTGTACTTCTAATGTAGGTGATGCAGGTGACTTCCTTATGAGTTTCGAATTTTGTACTTCTAATGTAGGTGATGCAGGTGACTTCCTTATGAGTTTCGAATTTTGTACTTCTAATGTAGGTGATGCAGGTGACTTCCTTATGAGTTTCGAATTTTGTACTTCTAATGTAGGTGATGCAGGTGACTTCCTTATGAGTTTCGAATCTTGTACTTCTAATGTAGGTGATGCAGGTGACTTCCTTATGAGTTTCGAATTTTGTACTTCTAATGTAGGTGATGCAGGTTACTTCCTTATGACTTTCGAATTTTGTACTTCTAATGTAGGTGGTGCAGGTGACTTCCTTATGAGTTTCGAATTTTGTACTTCTAATGTAGGTGGTGCAGGTGACTTCCTTATGAGTTTCGAATCTTGTACTTCTAATGTAGGTGATGCAGGTGACTTCCTTATGAGTTTCGAATTTTGTACTTCTAATGTAGGTGATGCAGGTGACTTCCTTATGACTATTTTGAATTTTGTACTTCTAATGTAGGTGATGCAGGTGACTTCCTTATGAGTTTCGAATTTTGTACTTCTAATGTAGGTGATGCAGGTGACTTCCTTATGACTATTTTGAATTTTGTACTTCTAATGTAGGTGATGCAGGTGACTTCCTTATGAGTTTCGAATTTTGTACTTCTAATGTAGGTGATGCAGGTGACTTCCTTATGACTATTTCGAATTTTGTACTTCTAATGTAGGTGATGCAGGTGACTTCCTTATGAGTTTCGAATTTTGTACTTCTAATGTAGGTGATGCAGGTGACTTCCTTATGAGTTTCGAATTTTGTACTTCTAATGTAGGTGATGCAGGTGACTTCCTTATGACTATTTTGAATTTTGTACTTCTAATGTAGGTGATGCAGGTGACTTCCTTATGACTATTTCGAATCTTGTACTTCTAATGTAGGTGATGCAGGTGACTTCCTTATGAGTTTCGAATTTTGTACTTCTAATGTAGGTGATGCAGGTGACTTCCTTATGACTATTTTGAATTTTGTACTTCTAATGTAGGTGGTGCAGGTGACTTCCTTATGACTATTTTGAATTTTGTACTTCTAATGTAGGTGATGCAGGTGACTTCCTTATGACTATTTTGAATTTTGTACTTCTAATGTAGGTGATGCAGGTGACTTCCTTATGACTTTCGAATTTTGTACTTCTAATGTAGGTGATGCAGGTGACTTCCTTATGAGTTTCGAATTTTGTACTTCTAATGTAGGTGATGCAGGTGACCTCCTTATGAGTTTCGAATCTTGTACTTCTAATGTAGGTGATGCAGGTTACTTCCTTATGAGTTTCGAATTTTGTACTTCTAATGTAGGTGATGCAGGTTACTTCCTTATGAGTTTCGAATCTTGTACTTCTATCGTAGGTGATGCAGGTGACTTCCTTATGAGTTTAAAATTTTGTACTTCTAATGTAGGTGATGCAGGTGACTTCCTTATGAGTTTCGAATTTTGTACTTCTAATGTAGGTGATGCAGGTTACTTCCTTATGACTTTCGAATTTTGTACTTCTAATGTAGGTGATGCAGGTGACTTCCTTATGAGTTTCGAATTTTGTACTTCTAATGTAGGTGATGCAGGTGACTTCCTTATGAGTTTCGAATCTTGTACTTCTAATGTAGGTGATGCAGGTGACTTCCTTATGAGTTTCGAATTTTGTACTTCTAATGTAGGTGATGCAGGTGACTTCCTTATGAGTTTCGAATCTTGTACTTCTAATGTAGGTGATGCAGGTGACTTCCTTATGAGTTTCGAATTTTGTACTTCTAATGTAGGTGATGCAGGTGACCTCCTTATGAGTTTCGAATTTTGTACTTCTAATGTAGGTGATGCAGGTTACTTCCTTATGACTTTCGAATTTTGTACTTCTAATGTAGGTGATGCAGGTGACCTCCTTATGAGTTTCGAATTTTGTACTTCTAATGTAGGTGATGCAGGTGACTTCCTTATGAGTTTCGAATTTTGTACTTCTAATGTAGGTGATGCAGGTTACTTCCTTATGACTTTCGAATTTTGTACTTCTAATGTAGGTGGTGCAGGTGACTTCCTTATGAGTTTCGAATTTTGTACTTCTAATGTAGGTGGTGCAGGTGACTTCCTTATGAGTTTCGAATCTTGTACTTCTAATGTAGGTGATGCAGGTGACTTCCTTATGAGTTTCGAATTTTGTACTTCTAATGTAGGTGGTGCAGGTGACTTCCTTATGAGTTTCGAATCTTGTACTTCTAATGTAGGTGATGCAGGTGACTTCCTTATGAGTTTCGAATTTTGTACTTCTAATGTAGGTGATGCAGGTGACTTCCTTATGAGTTTCGAATCTTGTACTTCTATCGTAGGTGATGCAGGTGACTTCCTTATGAGTTTAAAATTTTGTACTTCTAATGTAGGTGATGCAGGTGACTTCCTTATGAGTTTCGAATTTTGTACTTCTAATGTAGGTGATGCAGGTGACTTCCTTATGAGTTTCGAATTTTGTACTTCTAATGTAGGTGATGCAGGTGACTTCCTTATGAGTTTCGAATTTTGTACTTCTAATGTAGGTGATGCAGGTGACTTCCTTATGAGTTTCGAATCTTGTACTTCTAATGTAGGTGATGCAGGTGACTTCCTTATGAGTTTCGAATTTTGTACTTCTAATGTAGGTGATGCAGGTTACTTCCTTATGACTTTCGAATTTTGTACTTCTAATGTAGGTGGTGCAGGTGACTTCCTTATGAGTTTCGAATTTTGTACTTCTAATGTAGGTGGTGCAGGTGACTTCCTTATGAGTTTCGAATCTTGTACTTCTAATGTAGGTGATGCAGGTGACTTCCTTATGAGTTTCGAATTTTGTACTTCTAATGTAGGTGGTGCAGGTGACTTCCTTATGAGTTTCGAATCTTGTACTTCTAATGTAGGTGATGCAGGTGACTTCCTTATGAGTTTCGAATTTTGTACTTCTAATGTAGGTGATGCAGGTGACTTCCTTATGAGTTTCGAATCTTGTACTTCTATCGTAGGTGATGCAGGTGACTTCCTTATGAGTTTAAAATTTTGTACTTCTAATGTAGGTGATGCAGGTGACTTCCTTATGAGTTTCGAATTTTGTACTTCTAATGTAGGTGATGCAGGTGACTTCCTTATGAGTTTCGAATTTTGTACTTCTAATGTAGGTGATGCAGGTGACTTCCTTATGAGTTTCGAATTTTGTACTTCTAATGTAGGTGATGCAGGTGACTTCCTTATGAGTTTCGAATCTTGTACTTCTAATGTAGGTGATGCAGGTGACTTCCTTATGAGTTTCGAATTTTGTACTTCTAATGTAGGTGATGCAGGTTACTTCCTTATGACTTTCGAATTTTGTACTTCTAATGTAGGTGGTGCAGGTGACTTCCTTATGAGTTTCGAATTTTGTACTTCTAATGTAGGTGGTGCAGGTGACTTCCTTATGAGTTTCGAATCTTGTACTTCTAATGTAGGTGATGCAGGTGACTTCCTTATGAGTTTCGAATTTTGTACTTCTAATGTAGGTGATGCAGGTGACTTCCTTATGACTATTTTGAATTTTGTACTTCTAATGTAGGTGATGCAGGTGACTTCCTTATGACTTTCGAATTTTGTACTTCTAATGTAGGTGATGCAGGTGACTTCCTTATGAGTTTCGAATTTTGTACTTCTAATGTAGGTGATGCAGGTGACTTCCTTATGAGTTTCGAATCTTGTACTTCTAATGTAGGTGATGCAGGTTACTTCCTTATGACTTTCGAATTTTGTACTTCTAATGTAGGTGGTGCAGGTGACTTCCTTATGAGTTTCGAATTTTGTACTTCTAATGTAGGTGGTGCAGGTGACTTCCTTATGAGTTTCGAATCTTGTACTTCTAATGTAGGTGATGCAGGTGACTTCCTTATGAGTTTCGAATTTTGTACTTCTAATGTAGGTGGTGCAGGTGACTTCCTTATGAGTTTCGAATCTTGTACTTCTAATGTAGGTGATGCAGGTGACTTCCTTATGAGTTTCGAATTTTGTACTTCTAATGTAGGTGATGCAGGTGACTTCCTTATGAGTTTCGAATCTTGTACTTCTATCGTAGGTGATGCAGGTGACTTCCTTATGAGTTTAAAATTTTGTACTTCTAATGTAGGTGATGCAGGTGACTTCCTTATGAGTTTCGAATTTTGTACTTCTAATGTAGGTGATGCAGGTTACTTCCTTATGAGTTTCGAATCTTGTACTTCTATCGTAGGTGATGCAGGTGACTTCCTTATGAGTTTAAAATTTTGTACTTCTAATGTAGGTGATGCAGGTGACTTCCTTATGAGTTTCGAATTTTGTACTTCTAATGTAGGTGATGCAGGTGACTTCCTTATGAGTTTCGAATTTTGTACTTCTAATGTAGGTGATGCAGGTGACTTCCTTATGAGTTTCGAATTTTGTACTTCTAATGTAGGTGATGCAGGTGACTTCCTTATGAGTTTAAAATTTTGTACTTCTAATGTAGGTGATGCAGGTGACTTCCTTATGACTTTCGAATCTTGTACTTCTAATGTAGGTGGTGCAGGTGACTTCCTTATGAGTTTCGAATTTTGTACTTCTAATGTAGGTGGTGCAGGTGACTTCCTTATGACTTTCGAATTTTGTACTTCTAATGTAGGTGATGCAGGTGACTTCCTTATGAGTTTCGAATTTTGTACTTCTAATGTAGGTGGTGCAGGTGACTTCCTTATGAGTTTCGAATCTTGTACTTCTAATGTAGGTGATGCAGGTGACTTCCTTATGAGTTTCGAATTTTGTACTTCTAATGTAGGTGATGCAGGTGACTTCCTTATGAGTTTAAAATTTTGTACTTCTAATGTAGGTGATGCAGGTGACTTCCTTATGACTTTCGAATCTTGTACTTCTAATGTAGGTGGTGCAGGTGACTTCCTTATGAGTTTCGAATCTTGTACTTCTAATGTAGGTGATGCAGGTGACTTCCTTATGAGTTTCGAATTTTGTACTTCTAATGTAGGTGATGCAGGTGACTTCCTTATGAGTTTAAAATTTTGTACTTCTAATGTAGGTGATGCAGGTGACTTCCTTATGACTTTCGAATCTTGTACTTCTAATGTAGGTGGTGCAGGTGACTTCCTTATGAGTTTCGAATCTTGTACTTCTAATGTAGGTGATGCAGGTGACTTCCTTATGAGTTTCGAATTTTGTACTTCTAATGTAGGTGATGCAGGTGACTTCCTTATGAGTTTAAAATTTTGTACTTCTAATGTAGGTGATGCAGGTGACTTCCTTATGAGTTTCGAATTTTGTACTTCTAATGTAGGGTATGCAGGTGACTTCCTTATGAGTTTCGAATTTTGTACTTCTAATGTAGGTGATGCAGGTTACTTCCTTATGAGTTTCGAATCTTGTACTTCTATCGTAGGTGATGCAGGTGACTTCCTTATGAGTTTAAAATTTTGTACTTCTAATGTAGGTGATGCAGGTGACTTCCTTATGAGTTTCGAATTTTGTACTTCTAATGTAGGTGATGCAGGTGACTTCCTTATGAGTTTCGAATTTTGTACTTCTAATGTAGGTGATGCAGGTGACTTCCTTATGAGTTTCGAATTTTGTACTTCTAATGTAGGTGATGCAGGTGACTTCCTTATGAGTTTCGAATTTTGTACTTCTAATGTAGGTGATGCAGGTTACTTCCTTATGAGTTTCGAATCTTGTACTTCTATCGTAGGTGATGCAGGTGACTTCCTTATGAGTTTAAAATTTTGTACTTCTAATGTAGGTGATGCAGGTGACTTCCTTATGAGTTTCGAATTTTGTACTTCTAATGTAGGTGATGCAGGTGACTTCCTTATGAGTTTCGAATTTTGTACTTCTAATGTAGGTGATGCAGGTTACTTCCTTATGAGTTTCGAATTTTGTACTTCTAATGTAGGTGATGCAGGTGACTTCCTTATGAGTTTCGAATTTTGTACTTCTAATGTAGGTGATGCAGGTTACTTCCTTATGAGTTTCGAATCTTGTACTTCTATCGTAGGTGATGCAGGTGACTTCCTTATGAGTTTAAAATTTTGTACTTCTAATGTAGGTGATGCAGGTGACTTCCTTATGAGTTTCGAATTTTGTACTTCTAATGTAGGTGATGCAGGTGACTTCCTTATGAGTTTCGAATTTTGTACTTCTAATGTAGGTGATGCAGGTGACTTCCTTATGAGTTTCGAATTTTGTACTTCTAATGTAGGGTATGCAGGTGACTTCCTTATGACTTTCGAATCTTGTACTTCTAATGTAGGTGGTGCAGGTGACTTCCTTATGAGTTTCGAATTTTGTACTTCTAATGTAGGGTATGCAGGTGACTTCCTTATGACTTTCGAATCTTGTACTTCTAATGTAGGTGGTGCAGGTGACTTCCTTATGAGTTTCGAATTTTGTACTTCTAATGTAGGGTATGCAGGTGACTTCCTTATGACTTTCGAATCTTGTACTTCTAATGTAGGTGGTGCAGGTGACTTCCTTATGAGTTTCGAATTTTGTACTTCTAATGTAGGGTATGCAGGTGACTTCCTTATGACTTTCGAATCTTGTACTTCTAATGTAGGTGGTGCAGGTGACTTCCTTATGAGTTTCGAATTTTGTACTTCTAATGTAGGGTATGCAGGTGACTTCCTTATGACTTTCGAATCTTGTACTTCTAATGTAGGTGATGCAGGTGACTTCCTTATGAGTTTCGAATTTTGTACTTCTAATGTAGGTGATGCAGGTGACTTCCTTATGAGTTTAAAATTTTGTACTTCTAATGTAGGTGATGCAGGTGACTTCCTTATGAGTTTCGAATTTTGTACTTCTAATGTAGGGTATGCAGGTGACTTCCTTATGAGTTTCGAATTTTGTACTTCTAATGTAGGTGATGCAGGTTACTTCCTTATGAGTTTCGAATTTTGTACTTCTAATGTAGGTGATGCAGGTGACTTCCTTATGAGTTTAAAATTTTGTACTTCTAATGTAGGTGATGCAGGTGACTTCCTTATGAGTTTCGAATTTTGTACTTCTAATGTAGGGTATGCAGGTGACTTCCTTATGACTTTCGAATCTTGTACTTCTAATGTAGGTGGTGCAGGTGACTTCCTTATGAGTTTCGAATTTTGTACTTCTAATGTAGGGTATGCAGGTGACTTCCTTATGACTTTCGAATCTTGTACTTCTAATGTAGGTGATGCAGGTGACTTCCTTATGAGTTTCGAATTTTGTACTTCTAATGTAGGTGATCCAGGTGACTTCCTTATGAGTTTAAAATTTTGTACTTCTAATGTAGGTGATGCAGGTGACTTCCTTATGAGTTTCGAATTTTGTACTTCTAATATAGGGTATGCAGGTGACTTCCTTATGAGTTTCGAATTTTGTACTTCTAATGTAGGTGATGCAGGTTACTTCCTTATGAGTTTCGAATTTTGTACTTCTAATGTAGGTGATGCAGGTGACTTCCTTATGAGTTTAAAATTTTGTACTTCTAATGTAGGTGATGCAGGTGACTTCCTTATGAGTTTCGAATTTTGTACTTCTAATGTAGGTGATGCAGGTGACCTCCTTATGAGTTTAAAATTTTGTACTTCTAATGTAGGTGATGCAGGTGACTTCCTTATGAGTTTCGAATTTTGTACTTCTAATGTAGGGTATGCAGGTGACTTCCTTATGACTTTCGAATCTTGTACTTCTAATGTAGGTGATGCAGGTGACTTCCTTATGAGTTTCGAATTTTGTACTTCTAATGTAGGTGATGCAGGTGACTTCCTTATGAGTTTAAAATTTTGTACTTCTAATGTAGGTGATGCAGGTGACTTCCTTATGAGTTTCGAATTTTGTACTTCTAATGTAGGGTATGCAGGTGACTTCCTTATGAGTTTCGAATTTTGTACTTCTAATGTAGGTGATGCAGGTTACTTCCTTATGAGTTTCGAATTTTGTACTTCTAATGTAGGTGATGCAGGTGACTTCCTTATGAGTTTAAAATTTTGTACTTCTAATGTAGGTGATGCAGGTGACTTCCTTATGAGTTTCGAATTTTGTACTTCTAATGTAGGGTATGCAGGTGACTTCCTTATGACTTTCGAATCTTGTACTTCTAATGTAGGTGGTGCAGGTGACTTCCTTATGAGTTTCGAATTTTGTACTTCTAATGTAGGGTATGCAGGTGACTTCCTTATGACTTTCGAATCTTGTACTTCTAATGTAGGTGATGCAGGTGACTTCCTTATGAGTTTCGAATTTTGTACTTCTAATGTAGGTGATCCAGGTGACTTCCTTATGAGTTTAAAATTTTGTACTTCTAATGTAGGTGATGCAGGTGACTTCCTTATGAGTTTCGAATTTTGTACTTCTAATATAGGGTATGCAGGTGACTTCCTTATGAGTTTCGAATTTTGTACTTCTAATGTAGGTGATGCAGGTTACTTCCTTATGAGTTTCGAATTTTGTACTTCTAATGTAGGTGATGCAGGTGACTTCCTTATGAGTTTAAAATTTTGTACTTCTAATGTAGGTGATGCAGGTGACTTCCTTATGAGTTTCGAATTTTGTACTTCTAATGTAGGTGATGCAGGTGACCTCCTTATGAGTTTAAAATTTTGTACTTCTAATGTAGGTGATGCAGGTGACTTCCTTATGAGTTTCGAATTTTGTACTTCTAATGTAGGGTATGCAGGTGACTTCCTTATGACTTTCGAATCTTGTACTTCTAATGTAGGTGATGCAGGTGACTTCCTTATGAGTTTCGAATTTTGTACTTCTAATGTAGGTGATGCAGGTGACTTCCTTATGAGTTTAAAATTTTGTACTTCTAATGTAGGTGATGCAGGTGACTTCCTTATGAGTTTCGAATTTTGTACTTCTAATGTAGGGTATGCAGGTGACTTCCTTATGAGTTTCGAATTTTGTACTTCTAATGTAGGTGATGCAGGTTACTTCCTTATGAGTTTCGAATTTTGTACTTCTAATGTAGGTGATGCAGGTGACTTCCTTATGAGTTTAAAATTTTGTACTTCTAATGTAGGTGATGCAGGTGACTTCCTTATGAGTTTCGAATTTTGTACTTCTAATGTAGGTGATGCAGGTGACCTCCTTATGAGTTTAAAATTTTGTACTTCTAATGTAGGTGATGCAGGTGACTTCCTTATGAGTTTCGAATTTTGTACTTCTAATGTAGGGTATGCAGGTGACTTCCTTATGAGTTTCGAATTTTGTACTTCTAATGTAGGTGATGCAGGTTACTTCCTTATGAGTTTCGAATTTTGTACTTCTAATGTAGGTGATGCAGGTGACTTCCTTATGAGTTTAAAATTTTGTACTTCTAATGTAGGTGATGCAGGTGACTTCCTTATGAGTTTCGAATTTTGTACTTCTAATGTAGGTGATGCAGGTGACCTCCTTATGAGTTTAAAATTTTGTACTTCTAATGTAGGTGATGCAGGTGACTTCCTTATGAGTTTCGAATTTTGTACTTCTAATGTAGGGTATGCAGGTGACTTCCTTATGACTTTCGAATCTTGTACTTCTAATGTAGGTGATGCAGGTGACTTCCTTATGAGTTTCGAATTTTGTACTTCTAATGTAGGTGATGCAGGTGACTTCCTTATGAGTTTAAAATTTTGTACTTCTAATGTAGGTGATGCAGGTGACTTCCTTATGAGTTTCGAATTTTGTACTTCTAATGTAGGGTATGCAGGTGACTTCCTTATGAGTTTCGAATTTTGTACTTCTAATGTAGGTGATGCAGGTTACTTCCTTATGAGTTTCGAATTTTGTACTTCTAATGTAGGTGATGCAGGTGACTTCCTTATGAGTTTAAAATTTTGTACTTCTAATGTAGGTGATGCAGGTGACTTCCTTATGAGTTTCGAATTTTGTACTTCTAATGTAGGGTATGCAGGTGACTTCCTTATGACTTTCGAATCTTGTACTTCTAATGTAGGTGGTGCAGGTGACTTCCTTATGAGTTTCGAATTTTGTACTTCTAATGTAGGGTATGCAGGTGACTTCCTTATGACTTTCGAATCTTGTACTTCTAATGTAGGTGATGCAGGTGACTTCCTTATGAGTTTCGAATTTTGTACTTCTAATGTAGGTGATCCAGGTGACTTCCTTATGAGTTTAAAATTTTGTACTTCTAATGTAGGTGATGCAGGTGACTTCCTTATGAGTTTCGAATTTTGTACTTCTAATATAGGGTATGCAGGTGACTTCCTTATGAGTTTCGAATTTTGTACTTCTAATGTAGGTGATGCAGGTTACTTCCTTATGAGTTTCGAATTTTGTACTTCTAATGTAGGTGATGCAGGTGACTTCCTTATGAGTTTAAAATTTTGTACTTCTAATGTAGGTGATGCAGGTGACTTCCTTATGAGTTTCGAATTTTGTACTTCTAATGTAGGTGATGCAGGTGACCTCCTTATGAGTTTAAAATTTTGTACTTCTAATGTAGGTGATGCAGGTGACTTCCTTATGAGTTTCGAATTTTGTACTTCTAATGTAGGGTATGCAGGTGACTTCCTTATGACTTTCGAATCTTGTACTTCTAATGTAGGTGATGCAGGTGACTTCCTTATGAGTTTCGAATTTTGTACTTCTAATGTAGGTGATGCAGGTGACTTCCTTATGAGTTTAAAATTTTGTACTTCTAATGTAGGTGATGCAGGTGACTTCCTTATGAGTTTCGAATTTTGTACTTCTAATGTAGGGTATGCAGGTGACTTCCTTATGAGTTTCGAATTTTGTACTTCTAATGTAGGTGATGCAGGTTACTTCCTTATGAGTTTCGAATTTTGTACTTCTAATGTAGGTGATGCAGGTGACTTCCTTATGAGTTTAAAATTTTGTACTTCTAATGTAGGTGATGCAGGTGACTTCCTTATGAGTTTCGAATTTTGTACTTCTAATGTAGGGTATGCAGGTGACTTCCTTATGACTTTCGAATCTTGTACTTCTAATGTAGGTGGTGCAGGTGACTTCCTTATGAGTTTCGAATTTTGTACTTCTAATGTAGGGTATGCAGGTGACTTCCTTATGACTTTCGAATCTTGTACTTCTAATGTAGGTGATGCAGGTGACTTCCTTATGAGTTTCGAATTTTGTACTTCTAATGTAGGTGATGCAGGTGACTTCCTTATGAGTTTAAAATTTTGTACTTCTAATGTAGGTGATGCAGGTGACTTCCTTATGAGTTTCGAATTTTGTACTTCTAATGTAGGGTATGCAGGTGACTTCCTTATGAGTTTCGAATTTTGTACTTCTAATGTAGGTGATGCAGGTTACTTCCTTATGAGTTTCGAATTTTGTACTTCTAATGTAGGTGATGCAGGTGACTTCCTTATGAGTTTAAAATTTTGTACTTCTAATGTAGGTGATGCAGGTGACTTCCTTATGAGTTTCGAATTTTGTACTTCTAATGTAGGGTATGCAGGTTACTTCCTTATGACTTTCGAATCTTGTACTTCTAATGTAGGTGGTGCAGGTGACTTCCTTATGAGTTTCGAATCTTGTACTTCTAATGTAGGTGATGCAGGTGACTTCCTTATGAGTTTCGAATTTTGTACTTCTAATGTAGGTGATGCAGGTGACTTCCTTATGAGTTTAAAATTTTGTACTTCTAATGTAGGTGATGCAGGTGACTTCCTTATGAGTTTCGAATTTTGTACTTCTAATGTAGGGTATGCAGGTGACTTCCTTATGAGTTTCGAATTTTGTACTTCTAATGTAGGTGATGCAGGTTACTTCCTTATGAGTTTCGAATCTTGTACTTCTAATGTAGGTGATGCAGGTGACTTCCTTATGAGTTTCGAATTTTGTACTTCTAATGTAGGTGATGCAGGTGACTTCCTTATGAGTTTCGAATTTTGTACTTCTAATGTAGGTGATGCAGGTGACTTCCTTATGAGTTTCGAATTTTGTACTTCTAATGTAGGGTATGCAGGTGACTTCCTTATGAGTTTCGAATTTTGTACTTCTAATGTAGGTGATGCAGGTGACTTCCTTATGACTTTCGAATCTTGTACTTCTAATGTAGGTGGTGCAGGTGACTTCCTTATGACTTTCGAATCTTGTACTTCTAATGTAGGTGATGCAGGTGACTTCCTTATGAGTTTCGAATTTTGTACTTCTAATGTAGGGTATGCAGGTGACTTCCTTATGACTTTCGAATCTTGTACTTCTAATGTAGGTGGTGCAGGTGACTTCCTTATGAGTTTCGAATCTTGTACTTCTAATGTAGGTGATGCAGGTGACTTCCTTATGAGTTTCGAATTTTGTACTTCTAATGTAGGTGATGCAGGTGACTTCCTTATGAGTTTTAAATTTTGTACTTCTAATGTAGGTGATGCAGGTGACTTCCTTATGAGTTTCGAATTTTGTACTTCTAATGTAGGGTATGCAGGTGACTTCCTTATGAGTTTCGAATTTTGTACTTCTAATGTAGGTGATGCAGGTTACTTCCTTATGAGTTTCGAATCTTGTACTTCTAATGTAGGTGATGCAGGTGACTTCCTTATGAGTTTCGAATTTTGTACTTCTAATGTAGGTGATGCAGGTGACTTCCTTATGAGTTTCGAATTTTGTACTTCTAATGTAGGTGATGCAGGTGACTTCCTTATGAGTTTCGAATTTTGTACTTCTAATGTAGGGTATGCAGGTGACTTCCTTATGAGTTTCGAATTTTGTACTTCTAATGTAGGTGATGCAGGTGACTTCCTTATGAGTTTCGAATTTTGTACTTCTAATGTAGGTGATGCAGGTGACTTCCTTATGAGTTTCGAATTTTGTACTTCTAATGTAGGTGATGCAGGTGACTTCCTTATGAGTTTCGAATTTTGTACTTCTAATGTAGGTGATGCAGGTGACTTCCTTATGAGTTTCGAATTTTGTACTTCTAATGTAGGGTATGCAGGTGACTTCCTTATGAGTTTCGAATTTTGTACTTCTAATGTAGGTGATGCAGGTGACTTCCTTATGAGTTTCGAATTTTGTACTTCTAATGTAGGTGATGCAGGTGACTTCCTTATGAGTTTCGAATTTTGTACTTCTAATGTAGGTGATGCAGGTGACTTCCTTATGACTTTCGAATCTTTTACTTCTAATGTAGGTGATGCAGGTGACTTCCTTATGAGTTTCGAATTTTGTACTTCTAATGTAGGTGATGCAGGTGACTTCCTTATGACTTTCGAATCTTGTACTTCTAATGTAGGTGATGCAGGTGACTTCCTTATGAGTTTCGAATTTTGTACTTCTAATGTAGGTGATGCAGGTGACTTCCTTATGAGTTTCGAATTTTGTACTTCTAATGTAGGGTATGCAGGTGACTTCCTTATGAGTTTCGAATTTTGTACTTCTAATGTAGGTGATGCAGGTGACTTCCTTATGACTTTCGAATCTTGTACTTCTAATGTAGGTGATGCAGGTGACTTCCTTATGAGTTTCGAATTTTGTACTTCTAATGTAGGTGATGCAGGTTACTTCCTTATGAGTTTCGAATCTTGTACTTCTATCGTAGGTGGTGCAGGTGACTTCCTTATGAGTTTAAAATTTTGTACTTCTAATGTAGGTGATGCAGGTGACTTCCTTATGAGTTTCGAATTTTGTACTTCTAATGTAGGTGATGCAGGTGACTTCCTTATGAGTTTCGAATTTTGTACTTCTAATGTAGGTGATGCAGGTGACTTCCTTATGAGTAATTCGAATTTTGTACTTCTAATGTAGGTGGTGCAGGTGACTTCCTTATGAGTTTCGAATCTTGTACTTCTAATGTAGGTGATGCAGGTGACTTCCTTATGAGTTTCGAATCTTGTACTTCTAATGTAGGGTATGCAGGTGACTTCCTTATGAGTTTCGAATTTTGTACTTCTAATGTAGGTGATGCAGGTGACTTCCTTATGAGTTTCGAATTTTGTACTTCTAATGTAGGTGATGCAGGTGACTTCCTTATGAGTTTCGAATCTTGTACTTCTAATGTAGGTGATGCAGGTGACTTCCTTATGAGTTTCGAATCTTGTACTTCTAATGTAGGTGATGCAGGTGACTTCCTTATGAGTTTCGAATTTTGTACTTCTATCGTAGGTGGTGCAGGTGACTTCCTTATGAGTTTAAAATTTTGTACTTCTAATGTAGGTGATGCAGGTGACTTCCTTATGAGTTTCGAATCTTGTACTTCTAATGTAGGTGATGCAGGTTACTTCCTTATGAGTTTCGAATCTTGTACTTCTATCGTAGGTGGTGCAGGTGACTTCCTTATGAGTTTAAAATTTTGTACTTCTAATGTAGGTGATGCAGGTGACTTCCTTATGAGTTTCGAATTTTGTACTTCTAATGTAGGTGATGCAGGTGACTTCCTTATGAGTTTCGAATTTTGTACTTCTAATGTAGGTGGTGCAGGTGACTTCCTTATGAGTTTCGAATTTTGTACTTCTAATGTAGGTGATGCAGGTGACTTCCTTATGAGTTTCGAATTTTGTACTTCTAATGTAGGTGATGCAGGTGACTTCCTTATGAGTTTCGAATTTTGTACTTCTAATGTAGGTGATGCAGGTGACTTCCTTATGAGTTTCGAATTTTGTACTTCTAATGTAGGTGATGCAGGTGACTTCCTTATGAGTTTCGAATTTTGTACTTCTAATGTAGGTGATGCAGGTGACTTCCTTATGAGTAATTCGAATTTTGTACTTCTAATGTAGGTGGTGCAGGTGACTTCCTTATGAGTTTCGAATTTTGTACTTCTAATGTAGGTGATGCAGGTGACTTCCTTATGAGTAATTCGAATTTTGTACTTCTAATGTAGGTGATGCAGGTGACTTCCTTATGAGTTTCGAATTTTGTACTTCTAATGTAGGTGATGCAGGTAACTTCCTTATGAGTTTCGAATTTTGTACTTCTAATGTAGGTGATGCAGGTGACTTCCTTATGACTTTCGAATCTTGTACTTCTAATGTAGGTGATGCAGGTGACTTCCTTATGAGTTTCGAATTTTGTACTTCTAATGTAGGTGATGCAGGTGACTTCCTTATGAGTTTCGAATTTTGTACTTCTAATGTAGGTGATGCAGGTGACTTCCTTATGAGTTTCGAATTTTGTACTTCTAATGTAGGTGATGCAGGTGACTTCCTTATGAGTAATTCGAATTTTGTACTTCTAATGTAGGTGGTGCAGGTGACTTCCTTATTAGTTTCGAATTTTGTACTTCTAATGTAGGTGATGCAGGTGACCTTCATATGAGTTTCGAATTTTGTACTTCTAATGTAGGTGATGCAGGTAACTTCTTTATGAGTTTCGAATCTTGTACTTCTAATGTAGGTGATGCAGGTGACCTCCTTATGAGTTTCCAATCTTGTACTTCTAATGTAGGTGATGCAGGTGACCTCCTTATGAGTTTCGAATTTTGTACTTCTAATGTAGGTGATGCAGGTGACTTCCTTATGACTATTTTGAATTTTGTACTTCTAATGTCGGTGATGCAGGTGACTTCCTTATGAGTTTCGAATCTTGTACTTCTAATGTAGGTGATGCAGGTGACTTCCTTATGAGTTTCGAATCTTGTACTTCTAATGTAGGTGATGCAGGTGACTTCCTTATTAGTTTCGAATTTTGTACTTCTAATGTAGGTGATGCAGGTGACTTCCTTATGAGTTTCGAATTTTGTACTTCTAATGTAGGTGATGCAGGTGACCTCCTTATGAGTTTCGAATTTTGTACTTCTAATGTAGGTGATGCAGGTGACTTCCTTATGAGTTTCGAATTTTGTACTTCTAATGTAGGTGATGCAGGTGACCTCCTTATGAGTTTCGAATTTTGTACTTCTAATGTAGGTGATGCAGGTGACCTTCATATGAGTTTCGAATTTTGTACTTCTAATGTAGGTGATGCAGGTAACTTCCTTATGAGTTTCGAATCTTGTACTTCTAATGTAGGTGATGCAGGTGACCTCCTTATGAGTTTCCAATCTTGTACTTCTAATGTAGGTGATGCAGGTGACCTCCTTATGAGTTTCGAATTTTGTACTTCTAATGTAGGTGATGCAGGTGACTTCCTTATGACTATTTTGAATATTGTACTTCTAATGTAGGTGATGCAGGTGACTTCCTTATGAGTTTCGAATCTTGTACTTCTAATGTAGGTGATGCAGGTGACTTCCTTATGTGTTTCGAATTTTGTACTTCTAATGTAGGTGATGCAGGTAACTTCCTTATGAGTTTCGAATTTTGTACTTCTAATTTAGGTGATGCAGGTGACTTCCTTATGAGTTTCGAATTTTGTACTTCTAATGTAGGTGATGCAGGTTACTTTCCTATGAGTTTCGAATCTTGTACTTCTAATGTAGGTGATGCAGGTGACCTCCTTATGAGTTTCGAATTTTGTACTTCTAATGTAGGTGATGCAGGTGACTTCCTTATGAGTTTCGAATTTTGTACTTCTAATGTAGGTGATGCAGGTGACTTCCTTATGAGTTTCGAATTTTGTACTTCTAATGTAGGTGATGCAGGTGACTTCCTTATGACTATTTTGAATTTTGTACTTCTAATGTAGGTGATGCAGGTGACTTCCTTATGAGTTTCGAATCTTGTACTTCTAATGTAGGTGATGCAGGTGACCTCCTTATGAGTTTCGAATCTTGTACTTCTAATGTAGGTGATGCAGGTGACTTCCTTATGAGTTTCGAATTTTGTACTTCTAATGTAGGTGATGCAGGTGACTTCCTTATGAGTTTCGAATTTTGTACTTCTAATGTAGGTGATGCAGGTGACCTCCTTATGAGTGTCGAATTGTGTACTTCTAATGTAGGTGATGCAGGTGACTTCCTTATGAGTTTCGAATTTTGTACTTCTAATGTAGGTGATGCAGGTGACCTCCTTATGAGTTTCGAATCTTGTACTTCTAATGTAGGTGATGCAGGTGACCTCCTTATGAGTTTCGAATCTTGTACTTCTAATGTAGGTGATGCAGGTGACTTCCTTATGAGTTTCGAATTTTGTACTTCTAATGTAGGTGATGCAGGTGACTTCCTTATGAGTAATTCGAATTTTGTACTTCTAATGTAGGTGATGCAGGTGACCTCCTTATGAGTTTCGAATTTTGTACTTCTAATGTAGGTGATGCAGGTGACCTTCATATGAGTTTCGAATTTTGTACTTCTAATGTAGGTGATGCAGGTAACTTCCTTATGAGTTTCGAATCTTGTACTTCTAATGTAGGTGATGCAGGTGACCTCCTTATGAGTTTCCAATCTTGTACTTCTAATGTAGGTGATGCAGGTGACCTCCTTATGAGTTTCGAATTTTGTACTTCTAATGTAGGTGATGCAGGTGACTTCCTTATGACTATTTTGAATTTTGTACTTCTAATGTCGGTGATGCAGGTGACTTCCTTATGAGTTTCGAATCTTGTACTTCTAATGTAGGTGATGCAGGTGACTTCCTTATGAGTTTCGAATCTTGTACTTCTAATGTAGGTGATGCAGGTGACTTCCTTATTAGTTTCGAATTTTGTACTTCTAATGTAGGTGATGCAGGTGACTTCCTTATGAGTTTCGAATTTTGTACTTCTAATGTAGGTGATGCAGGTGACCTCCTTATGAGTTTCGAATTTTGTACTTCTAATGTAGGTGATGCAGGTGACTTCCTTATGAGTTTCGAATTTTGTACTTCTAATGTAGGTGATGCAGGTGACCTCCTTATGAGTTTCGAATTTTGTACTTCTAATGTAGGTGATGCAGGTGACCTTCATATGAGTTTCGAATTTTGTACTTCTAATGTAGGTGATGCAGGTAACTTCCTTATGAGTTTCGAATCTTGTACTTCTAATGTAGGTGATGCAGGTGACCTCCTTATGAGTTTCCAATCTTGTACTTCTAATGTAGGTGATGCAGGTGACCTCCTTATGAGTTTCGAATTTTGTACTTCTAATGTAGGTGATGCAGGTGACTTCCTTATGACTATTTTGAATATTGTACTTCTAATGTAGGTGATGCAGGTGACTTCCTTATGAGTTTCGAATCTTGTACTTCTAATGTAGGTGATGCAGGTGACTTCCTTATGTGTTTCGAATTTTGTACTTCTAATGTAGGTGATGCAGGTAACTTCCTTATGAGTTTCGAATTTTGTACTTCTAATTTAGGTGATGCAGGTGACTTCCTTATGAGTTTCGAATTTTGTACTTCTAATGTAGGTGATGCAGGTTACTTTCCTATGAGTTTCGAATCTTGTACTTCTAATGTAGGTGATGCAGGTGACCTCCTTATGAGTTTCGAATTTTGTACTTCTAATGTAGGTGATGCAGGTGACTTCCTTATGAGTTTCGAATTTTGTACTTCTAATGTAGGTGATGCAGGTGACTTCCTTATGAGTTTCGAATTTTGTACTTCTAATGTAGGTGATGCAGGTGACTTCCTTATGACTATTTTGAATTTTGTACTTCTAATGTAGGTGATGCAGGTGACTTCCTTATGAGTTTCGAATCTTGTACTTCTAATGTAGGTGATGCAGGTGACCTCCTTATGAGTTTCGAATCTTGTACTTCTAATGTAGGTGATGCAGGTGACTTCCTTATGAGTTTCGAATTTTGTACTTCTAATGTAGGTGATGCAGGTGACTTCCTTATGAGTTTCGAATTTTGTACTTCTAATGTAGGTGATGCAGGTGACCTCCTTATGAGTGTCGAATTGTGTACTTCTAATGTAGGTGATGCAGGTGACTTCCTTATGAGTTTCGAATTTTGTACTTCTAATGTAGGTGATGCAGGTGACCTCCTTATGAGTTTCGAATCTTGTACTTCTAATGTAGGTGATGCAGGTGACCTCCTTATGAGTTTCGAATCTTGTACTTCTAATGTAGGTGATGCAGGTGACTTCCTTATGAGTTTCGAATTTTGTACTTCTAATGTAGGTGATGCAGGTGACTTACTTATGAGTAATTCGAATTTTGTACTTCTAATGTAGGTGATGCAGGTGACTTCCTTATGAGTAATTCGAATTTTGTACTTCTAATGTAGGTGATGCAGGTGACTTCCTTATGAGTTTCGAATTTTGTACTTCTAATGTATGTGATGCAGGTGACCTCCTTATGAGTTTCGAATTTTGTACTTCTAATGTAGGTGATGCAGGTGACCTCCTTATGAGTTTCGAATTTTGTACTTCTAATGTAGGTGATGCAGGTGACCTCCTTATGAGTTTCGAATTTTGTACTTCTAATGTAGGTGATGCAGGTTACCTCCTTATGAGTTTCGAATTTTGTACTTCTAATGTAGGTGATGCAGGTGACCTCCTTATGAGTTTCGAATTTTGTACTTCTAATGTAGGTGATGCAGGTGACCTCCGATAAGTTTCGAATTTTGTACTTCTAATGTAGGTGATGCAGGTGACTTCCTTATGAGTTTCGAATTTGTTACTTCTAATGTAGGTGATGCAGGTGACTTCCTTATGAGTTTCGAATTTTGTACTTCTAATGTAGGTGATGCAGGTGACCTCCTTATGAGTTTCGAATTTTGTACTTCTAATGTAGGTGATGCAGGTGACTTCCTTATGAGTAATTCGAATTTTGTACTTCTAATGTAGGTGAGTCAGGTGACTTCCTTATGAGTTTCGAATTTTGTACTTCTAATGTAGGTGATCTAGGTGACCTCCTTATGAGTTTCGAATTCTGTACTTCTAATGTAGGTGATGCAGGTGACTTCCTTATGAGTAATTCGAATTTTGTACTTCTAATGTAGGTGATGCAGGTGACTTCCTTATGAGTTTCGAATTTTGTACTTCTAATGTACGTGATGCAGGTGACCTCCTTATGAGTTTCGAATTTTGTACTTCTAATGTAGGTGATGCAGGTGACCTCCTTATGAGTTTCGAATTTTGTACTTCTAATGTAGGTGATGCAGGTGACCTCCTTATGAGTTTCGAATTTTGTACTTCTAATGTAGGTGATGCAGGTGACCTCCTTATGAGTTTCGAATTTTGTACTTCTAATGTAGGTGATGCAGGTTACCTCCTTATGAGTTTCGAATTTTGTACTTCTAATGTAGGTGATGCAGGTGACCTCCTTATGAGTTTCCAATTTTGTACTTCTAATGTAGGTGATGCAGGTGACCTCCTTATGAGTTTCGAATTTTGTACTTCTAATGTAGGTGATGCAGGTGACCTCCTTATGAGTTTCGAATTTTGTACTTCTAATGTAGGTGATGCAGGTGACTTCCTTATGAGTTTCGAATTTTTTACTTCTAATGTAGGTGATGCAGGTGACTTCCTTATGAGTTTCGAATTTTGTACTTCTAATGTAGGTGATGCAGGTGACCTCCTTATGAGTTTCGAATTTTGTACTTCTAATGTAGGTGATGCAGGTGACTTCCTTATGAGTAATTCGAATTTTGTACTTCTAATGTAGGTGAGTCAGGTGACTTCCTTATGAGTTTCGAATTTTGTACTTCTAATGTAGGTGATCTAGGTGACCTCCTTATGAGTTTCGAATTTTGTACTTCTAATGTAGGTGATGCAGGTGACTTCCTTATGAGTAATTCGAATTTTGTACTTCTAATGTAGGTGATGCAGGTGACTTCCTTATGAGTTTCGAATTTTGTACTTCTAATGTAGGTGATGCAGGTGACCTCCTTATGAGTTTCGAATTTTGTACTTCTAATGTAGGTGATGCAGGTGACCTGCTTATGAGTTTCGAATTTTGTACTTCTAATGTAGGTGATGCAGGTGACCTCCTTATGAGTTTCGAATTTTGTACTTCTAATGTAGGTGATGCAGGTTACCTCCTTATGAGTTTCGAATTTTGTACTTCTAATGTAGGTGAGGCAGGTGACCTCCTTATGAGTTTCGAATTTTGTACTTCTAATGTAGGTGATGCAGGTGACCTCCTTATGAGTTTCGAATTTTGTACTTCTAATGTAGGTGATGCAGGTGACTTCCTTATGAGTTTCGAATTTTGTACTTCTAATGTAGGTGATGCAGGTGACTTCCTTATGAGTTTAGAATTTTGTACTTCTAATGTAGGTGATGCAGGTGACCTCCTTATGAGTTTCGAATTTTGTACTTCTAATGTAGGTGATGCAGGTGACCTCCTTATGAGTTTCGAATTTTGTACTTCTAATGTAGGTGATGCAGGTGACTTCCTTATGAGTTTCGAATTTTGTACTTCTAATGTAGGTGATGCAGGTGACTTCCTTATGAGTTTCGCATTTTGTACTTCTAATGTAGGTGATGCAGGTAACTTCCTTATGAGTTTCGAATTTTGTACTTCTAATGTAGGTGATGCAGGTGACTTCCTTATGAGTTTCGAATTTTGTACTTCTAATGTAGGTGATGCAGGTGACTTCCTTATGAGTTTCGAATTTTGTACTTCTAATGTAGGTGATGCAGGTGACTTCCTTATGAGTTTCGAATTTTGTACTTCTAATGTAGGTGATGCAGGTGACTTCCTTATGACTATTTTGAATTTTGTACTTCTAATGTAGGTGATGCAGGTGACTTCCTTATGAGTTTCGAATTTTGTACTTCTAATGTAGGTGATGCAGGTGACCTCCTTATGAGTTTCGAATCTTGTACTTCTAATGTAGGTGATGCAGGTGACTTCCTTATGAGTTTCGAATTTTGTACTTCTAATGTAGGTGATGCAGGTGACTTACTTATGAGTAATTCGAATTTTGTACTTCTAATGTAGGTGATTCAGGTGACTTCCTTATGAGTAATTCGAATTTTGTACTTCTAATGTAGGTGATGCAGGTGACTTCCTTATGAGTTTCGAATTTTGTACTTCTAATGTAGGTGATGCAGGTGACCTCCTTATGAGTTTCGAATTTTGTACTTCTAATGTAGGTGATGCAGGTGACCTCCTTATGAGTTTCGAATTTTGTACTTCTAATGTAGGTGATGCAGGTGACCTCCTTATGAGTTTCGAATTTTGTACTTCTAATGTAGGTGATGCAGGTGACCTCCTTATGAGTTTCGAATTTTGTACTTCTAATGTAGGTGATGCAGGTTACCTCCTTATGAGTTTCGAATTTTGTACTTCTAATGTAGGTGATGCAGGTGACCTCCTTATGAGTTTCGAATTTTGTACTTCTAATGTAGGTGATGCAGGTGACCTCCTTATGAGTTTCGAATTTTGTACTTCTAATGTAGGTGATGCAGGTGACTTCCTTATGAGTTTCGAATTTTGTACTTCTAATGTAGGTGATGCAGGTGACTTCCTTATGAGTTTCGAATTTTGTACTTCTAATGTAGGTGATGCAGGTGACCTCCTTATGAGTTTCGAATTTTGTACTTCTAATGTAGGTGATGCAGGTGACTTCCTTATGAGTAATTCGAATTTTGTACTTCTAATGTAGGTGAGTCAGGTGACTTCCTTATGAGTTTCGAATTTTGTACTTCTAATGTAGGTGATGCAGGTGACCTCCTTATGAGTTTCGAATTTTGTACTTCTAATGTAGGTGATGCAGGTGACTTCCTTATGAGTAATTCGAATTTTGTACTTCTAATGTAGGTGATGCAGGTGACTTCCTTATGAGTTTCGAATTTTGTACTTCTAATGTAGGTGATGCAGGTGACCTCCTTATGAGTTTCGAATTTTGTACTTCTAATGTAGGTGATGCAGGTGACCTCCTTATGAGTTTCGAATTTTGTACTTCTAATGTAGGTGATGCAGGTGACCTCCTTATGAGTTTCGAATTTTGTACTTCTAATGTAGGTGATGCAGGTGACCTCCTTATGAGTTTCGAATTTTGTACTTCTAATGTAGGTGAGGCAGGTGACCTCCTTATGAGTTTCGAATTTTGTACTTCTAATGTAGGTGATGCAGGTGACCTCCTTATGAGTTTCGAATTTTGTACTTCTAATGTAGGTGATGCAGGTGACTTCCTTATGAGTTTCGAATTTTGTACTTCTAATTGAGGTGATGCAGGTGACCTCCTTATGAGTTTCGAATTTTGTACTTCTAATGTAGGTGATGCAGGTGACCTCCTTATGAGTTTCGAATTTTGTACTTCTAATGTAGGTGATGCAGGTGACTTCCTTATGAGTTTCGAATTTTGTACTTCTAATGTAGGTGATGCAGGTGACTTCCTTATGAGTTTCGCATTTTGTACTTCTAATGTAGGTGATGCAGGTGACTTCCTTATGAGTTTCGAATTTTGTACTTCTAATGTAGGTGATGCAGGTGACTTCCTTATGAGTTTCGAATTTTGTACTTCTAATGTAGGTGATGCAGGTGACTTCCTTATGAGTTTCGAATTTTGTACTTCTAATGTAGGTGATGCAGGTGACTTCCTTATGAGTTTCGAATTTTGTACTTCTAATGTAGGTGATGCAGGTGACCTCCTTATGAGTTTCGAATTTTGTACTTCTAATGTAGGTGATGCAGGTGACTTCCTTATGAGTTTCGAATCTTGTACTTCTAATGTAGGTTATGCAGGTGACCTCCTTATGAGTTTCGAATTTTGTACTTCTAATGTAGGTGATGCAGGTGACTTCCTTATGAGTTTCGAATTTTGTACTTCTAATGTAGGTGATGCAGGTGACTTCCTTATGAGTTTCGAATTTTGTACTTTTTATGTAGGTGATGCAGGTGACTTCCTTATGAGTTTCGAATTTTGTACTTCTAATGTAGGTGATGCAGGTGACTTCCTTATGAGTAATGTGAATTTCTTACTTCTAATGTAGGTGATGCAGGTGACTTCCTTATGAGTTTCGAATTTTGTACTTCTAATGTAGGTGATGCAGGTGACTTCCTTATGAGTTTCGAATTTTGTACTTCTAATGTAGGTGATGCAGGTGACTTCCTTATGAGTTTCGAATTTTGTACTTCTAATGTAGGTGATGCAGGTGACCTCCTTATGAGTTTCGAATTTTGTACTTCTAATGTAGGTGATGCAGGTGACTTCCTTATGAGTAATTCGAATTTTGTACTTCTAATGTAGGTGATGCAGGTAACTTCCTTATGAGTTTCGAATCTTGTACTTCTAATGTAGGGTATGCAGGTGACTTCCTTATGAGTTTCGAATTTTGTACTTCTAATGTAGGTGATGCAGGTGACTTCCTTATGAGTTTCGAATTTTGTACTTCTAATGTAGGTGATGCAGGTTACTTCCTTATGAGTTTCGAATTTTGTATTTCTAATGTAGGTGATGGAGGTTACTTCCTTATGAGTTTCGAATTTTGTACTTCTAATGTAGGTGATGCAGGTGACTTCCTTATGAGTTTCGAATTTTGTACTTCTAATGTAGGTGATGCAGGTGACTTCCTTATGAGTTTCTAATTTTGTACTTCTAATGTAGGTGATGCAGGTAACTTCCTTATGAGTTTCGAATTTTGTACTTCTAATGTAGGTGATGCAGGTGACTTCCTTATGACTATTTTGAATTTTGTACTTCTAATGTAGGTGATGCAGGTGACTTCCTTATGAGTTTCGAATTTTGTACTTCTAATGTAGGTGATGCAGGTGACTTCCTTATGAGTTTCGAATTTTGTACTTCTAATGCAGGTGATGCAGGTGACTTCCTTATGAGTTTCGAATTTTGTATTTCTAATGTAGGTGATGCAGGTGACTTCCTTATGACTATTTTGAATTTTGTACTTCTAATGTAGGTGATGCAGGTGACTTCCTTATGAGTTTCGAATTTTGTACTTCTAATGTAGGTGATGCAGGTGACTTCCTTATGAGTTTCGAATTTTGTACTTCTAATGTAGGTGATGCAGGTGACTTCCTTATGAGTTTCGAATTTTGTACTTCTAATGTAGGTGATGCAGGTGACTTCCTTATGACTATTTTGAATTTTGTACTTCTAATGTAGGTGATGCAGGTGACTTCCTTATGAGTTTCGAATTTTGTACTTCTAATGTAGGTGATGCAGGTGACTTCCTTATGAGTTTCGAATTTTGTACTTCTAATGTAGGTGATGCAGGTGACTTCCTTATGAGTTTCGAATTTTGTATTTCTAATGTAGGTGATGCAGGTGACTTCCTTATGAGTTTCGAATTTTGTACTTCTAATGTAGGTGATGCAGGTGACTTCCTTATGAGTTTCGAATTTTGTACTTCTAATGTAGGTGATGCAGGTGACTTCCTTATGAGTTTCGAATTTTGTACTTCTAATGTAGGTGATGCAGGTGACTTCCTTATGAGTTTCGAATTTTGTACTTCTAATGTAGGTGATGCAGGTGACTTCCTTATGAGTTTCGAATTTTGTATTTCTAATGTAGGTGATGCAGGTGACTTCCTTATGAGTTTCGAATTTTGTACTTCTAATGTAGGTGATGCAGGTGACTTCCTTATGAGTTTCGAATTTTGTACTTCTAATGTAGGTGATGCAGGTGACTTCCTTATGAGTTTCGAATTTTGTATTTCTAATGTAGGTGATGCAGGTGACTTCCTTATGAGTTTCGAATTTTGTACTTCTAATGTAGGTGATGCAGGTGACTTCCTTATGAGTTTCGAATTTTGTACTTCTAATGTAGGTGATGCAGGTGACTTCCTTATGACTATTTTGAATTTTGTACTTCTAATGTAGGTGATGCAGGTGACTTCCTCATGAGTTTCGAATTTTGTACTTCTAATGTAGGTGATGCAGGTGACTTCCTTATGAGTTTCGAATTTTGTACTTCTAATGTAGGTGATGCAGGTGACTTCCTTATGAGTTTCGAATTTTGTATTTCTAATGTAGGTGATGCAGGTGACTTCCTTATGAGTTTCGAATTTTGTACTTCTAATGTAGGTGATGCAGGTGACTTCCTTATGAGTTTCGAATTTTGTACTTCTAATGTAGGTGATGCAGGTGACTTCCTTATGAGTTTCGAATTTTGTACTTCTAATGTAGGTGATGCAGGTGACTTCCTTATGAGTTTCGAATTTTGTACTTCTAATGTAGGTGATGCAGGTGACTTCCTTATGAGTTTCGAATTTTGTATTTCTAATGTAGGTGATGCAGGTGACTTCCTTATGAGTTTCGAATTTTGTACTTCTAATGTAGGTGATGCAGGTGACTTCCTTATGAGTTTCGAATTTTGTACTTCTAATGTAGGTGATGCAGGTGACTTCCTTATGAGTTTCGAATTTTGTATTTCTAATGTAGGTGATGCAGGTGACTTCCTTATGAGTTTCGAATTTTGTACTTCTAATGTAGGTGATGCAGGTGACTTCCTTATGAGTTTCGAATTTTGTACTTCTAATGTAGGTGATGCAGGTGACTTCCTTATGAGTTTCGAATTTTGTACTTCTAATGTAGGTGATGCAGGTGACTTCCTTATGACTATTTTGAATTTTGTACTTCTAATGTAGGTGATGCAGGTGACTTCCTTATGAGTTTCGAATTTTGTACTTCTAATGTAGGTGATGCAGGTGACTTCCTTATGACTATTTTGAATTTTGTACTTCTAATGTAGGTGATGCAGGTGACTTCCTTATGAGTTTCGAATTTTGTACTTCTAATGTAGGTGATGCAGGTGACTTCCTTATGAGTTTCGAATTTTGTACTTCTAATGTAGGTGATGCAGGTGACTTCCTTATGAGTTTCGAATTTTGTATTTCTAATGTAGGTGATGCAGGTGACTTCCTTATGAGTTTCGAATTTTGTACTTCTAATGTAGGTGATGCAGGTGACTTCCTTATGAGTTTCGAATTTTGTACTTCTAATGTAGGTGATGCAGGTGACTTCCTTATGAGTTTCGAATTTTGTATTTCTAATGTAGGTGATGCAGGTGACTTCCTTATGAGTTTCGAATTTTGTACTTCTAATGTAGGTGATGCAGGTGACTTCCTTATGAGGTTCGAATTTTGTACTTCTAATGTAGGTGATGCAGGTGACTTCCTTATGAGTTTCGAATTTTGTACTTCTAATGTAGGTGATGCAGGTGACTTCCTTATGAGTTTCGAATTTTGTATTTCTAATGTAGGTGATGCAGGTGACTTCCTTATGAGTTTCGAATTTTGTACTTCTAATGTAGGTGATGCAGGTGACTTCCTTATGAGTTTCGAATTTTGTATTTCTAATGTAGGTGATGCAGGTGACTTCCTTATGAGTTTCGAATTTTGTACTTCTAATGTAGGTGATGCAGGTGACTTCCTTATGAGTTTCGAATTTTGTACTTCTAATGTAGGTGATGCAGGTGACTTCCTTATGACTATTTTGAATTTTGTACTTCTAATGTAGGTGATGCAGGTGACTTCCTTATGAGTTTCGAATTTTGTACTTCTAATGTAGGTGATGCAGGTGACTTCCTTATGAGTTTCGAATTTTGTACTTCTAATGTAGGTGATGCAGGTGACTTCCTTATGACTATTTTGAATTTTGTACTTCTAATGTAGGTGATGCAGGTGACTTCCTTATGAGTTTCGAATTTTGTACTTCTAATGTAGGTGATGCAGGTGACTTCCTTATGAGTTTCGAATTTTGTACTTCTAATGTAGGTGATGCAGGTGACTTCCTTATGAGTTTCGAATTTTGTATTTCTAATGTAGGTGATGCAGGTGACTTCCTTATGAGTTTCGAATTTTGTACTTCTAATGTAGGTGATGCAGGTGACTTCCTTATGAGTTTCGAATTTTGTATTTCTAATGTAGGTGATGCAGGTGACTTCCTTATGAGTTTCGAATTTTGTACTTCTAATGTAGGTGATGCAGGTGACTTCCTTATGAGTTTCGAATTTTGTATTTCTAATGTAGGTGATGCAGGTGACTTCCTTATGAGTTTCGAATTTTGTACTTCTAATGTAGGTGATGCAGGTGACTTCCTTATGAGTTTCGAATTTTGTATTTCTAATGTAGGTGATGCAGGTGACTTCCTTATGAGTTTCGAATTTTGTACTTCTAATGTAGGTGATGCAGGTGACTTCCTTATGAGTTTCGAATTTTGTACTTCTAATGTAGGTGATGCAGGTGACTTCCTTATGACTATTTTGAATTTTGTACTTCTAATGTAGGTGATGCAGGTGACTTCCTTATGAGTTTCGAATTTTGTACTTCTAATGTAGGTGATGCAGGTGACTTCCTTATGAGTTTCGAATTTTGTACTTCTAATGTAGGTGATGCAGGTGACTTCCTTATGAGTTTCGAATTTTGTATTTCTAATGTAGGTGATGCAGGTGACTTCCTTATGAGTTTCGAATTTTGTACTTCTAATGTAGGTGATGCAGGTGACTTCCTTATGAGTTTCGAATTTTGTATTTCTAATGTAGGTGATGCAGGTGACTTCCTTATGAGTTTCGAATTTTGTACTTCTAATGTAGGTGATGCAGGTGACTTCCTTATGAGTTTCGAATTTTGTACTTCTAATGTAGGTGATGCAGGTGACTTCCTTATGAGTTTCGAATTTTGTACTTCTAATGTAGGTGATGCAGGTGACTTCCTTATGAGTTTCGAATTTTGTATTTCTAATGTAGGTGATGCAGGTGACTTCCTTATGAGTTTCGAATTTTGTACTTCTAATGTAGGTGATGCAGGTGACTTCCTTATGAGTTTCGAATTTTGTACTTCTAATGTAGGTGATGCAGGTGACTTCCTTATGACTATTTTGAATTTTGTACTTCTAATGTAGGTGATGCAGGTGACTTCCTTATGAGTTTCGAATTTTGTACTTCTAATGTAGGTGATGCAGGTGACTTCCTTATGAGTTTCGAATTTTGTACTTCTAATGTAGGTGATGCAGGTGACTTCCTTATGACTATTTTGAATTTTGTACTTCTAATGTAGGTGATGCAGGTGACTTCCTTATGAGTTTCGAATTTTGTACTTCTAATGTAGGTGATGCAGGTGACTTCCTTATGAGTTTCGAATTTTGTACTTCTAATGTAGGTGATGCAGGTGACTTCCTTATGAGTTTCGAATTTTGTATTTCTAATGTAGGTGATGCAGGTGACTTCCTTATGAGTTTCGAATTTTGTATTTCTAATGTAGGTGATGCAGGTGACTTCCTTATGAGTTTCGAATTTTGTACTTCTAATGTAGGTGATGCAGGTGACTTCCTTATGAGTTTCGAATTTTGTACTTCTAATGTAGGTGATGCAGGTGACTTCCTTATGAGTTTCGAATTTTGTATTTCTAATGTAGGTGATGCAGGTGACTTCCTTATGAGTTTCGAATTTTGTACTTCTAATGTAGGTGATGCAGGTGACTTCCTTATGAGTTTCGAATTTTGTATTTCTAATGTAGGTGATGCAGGTGACTTCCTTATGAGTTTCGAATTTTGTACTTCTAATGTAGGTGATGCAGGTGACTTCCTTATGAGTTTCGAATTTTGTACTTCTAATGTAGGTGATGCAGGTGACTTCCTTATGACTATTTTGAATTTTGTACTTCTAATGTAGGTGATGCAGGTGACTTCCTTATGAGTTTCGAATTTTGTACTTCTAATGTAGGTGATGCAGGTGACTTCCTTATGAGTTTCGAATTTTGTACTTCTAATGTAGGTGATGCAGGTGACTTCCTTATGAGTTTCGAATTTTGTATTTCTAATGTAGGTGATGCAGGTGACTTCCTTATGAGTTTCGAATTTTGTACTTCTAATGTAGGTGATGCAGGTGACTTCCTTATGAGTTTCGAATTTTGTACTTCTAATGTAGGTGATGCAGGTGACTTCCTTATGAGTTTCGAATTTTGTACTTCTAATGTAGGTGATGCAGGTGACTTCCTTATGAGTTTCGAATTTTGTACTTCTAATGTAGGTGATGCAGGTAACTTCCTTATGAGTTTCGAATTTTGTATTTCTAATGTAGGTGATGCAGGTGACTTCCTTATGAGTTTCGAATTTTGTACTTCTAATGTAGGTGATGCAGGTGACTTCCTTATGAGTTTCGAATTTTGTACTTCTAATGTAGGTGATGCAGGTGACTTCCTTATGAGTTTCGAATTTTGTACTTCTAATGAAGGTGATGCAGGTGACTTCCTTATGAGTATTTCGAATTTTGTACTTCTAATGTAGGTGATGCAGGTGACTTCCTTATGACTATTTTGAATTTTGTACTTCTAATGTAGGTGATGCAGGTGACTTCCTTATGAGTTTCGAATTTTGTACTTCTAATGTAGGTGATGCAGGTGACTTCCTTATGACTATTTTGAATTTTGTACTTCTAATGTAGGTGATGCAGGTGACTTCCTTATGAGTTTCGAATTTTGTACTTCTAATGTAGGTGATGCAGGTGACTTCCTTATGAGTTTCGAATTTTGTACTTCTAATGTAGGTGATGCAGGTGACTTCCTTATGAGTTTCGAATTTTGTACTTCTAATGTAGGTGATGCAGGTGACTTCCTTATGAGTTTCGAATTTTGTATTTCTAATGTAGGTGATGCAGGTGACTTCCTTATGAGTTTCGAATTTTGTACTTCTAATGTAGGTGATGCAGGTGACTTCCTTATGAGTTTCGAATTTTGTACTTCTAATGTAGGTGATGCAGGTGACTTCATTATGACTATTTTGAATTTTGTACTTCTAATGTAGGTGATGCAGGTGACTTCCTTATGACTATTTTGAATTTTGTACTTCTAATGTAGGTG
Organism: Euprymna scolopes; assembly: GCF_053919585.1. NCBI lineage: Eukaryota > Metazoa > Mollusca > Cephalopoda > Sepiida > Sepiolidae > Euprymna > Euprymna scolopes. The sequence continues at coordinate 81,506,642 of NC_136527.1, read as the reverse complement.
ATGCAGGTGACTTCCTTATGAGTTTCGAATTTTGTACTTCTAATGTAGGTGATGCAGGTGACTTCCTTATGACTATTTTGAATTTTGTACTTCTAATGTAGGTGATGCAGGTGACTTCCTTATGACTATTTTGAATTTTGTACTTCTAATGTAGGTGATGCAGGTGACTTCCTTATGAGTTTCGAATTTTGTACTTCTAATGTAGGTGATGCAGGTGACTTCCTTATGAGTTTCGAATTTTGTACTTCTAATGTAGGTGATGCAGGTAACTTCCTTATGAGTTTCGAATTTTGTATTTCTAATGTAGGTGATGCAGGTTACTTCCTTATGAGTTTCGAATTTTGTACTTCTAATGTAGGTGATGCAGGTGACTTCCTTATGAGTTTCGAATTTTGTACTTCTAATGTAGGTGATGCAGGTGACTTCCTTATGAGTTTCGAATTTTGTACTTCTAATGTAGGTGATGCAGGTGACTTCCTTATGAGTTTCGAATTTTGTACTTCTAATGTAGGTGATGCAGGTAACTTCCTTATGAGTTTCGAATTTTGTATTTCTAATGTAGGTGATGCAGGTGACTTCCTTATGAGTTTCGAATTTTGTACTTCTAATGTAGGTGATGCAGGTGACTTCCTTATGAGGTTCGAATTTTGTACTTCTAATGTAGGTGATGCAGGTGACTTCCTTATGACTATTTTGAATTTTGTACTTCTAATGTAGGTGATGCAGGTGACTTCCTTATGAGTTTCGAATTTTGTACTTCTAATGTAGGTGATGCAGGTGACCTCCTTATGAGTTTCGAATTTTGTACTTCTAATGTAGGTGATGCAGGTGACTTCCTTATGAGTTTCGAATCTTGTACTTCTAATGTAGGTGATGCAGGTGACCTCCTTATGAGTTTCGAATCTTGTACTTCTAATGTAGGTGATGCAGGTGACTTCCTTATGAGTTTCGAATTTTGTACTTCTAATGTAGGTGATGCAGGTGACTTCCTTATGAGTTTCGAATTTTGTACTTCTAATGTAGGTGATGCAGGTGACCTCCTTATGAGTTTCGAATTTTGTACTTCTAATGTAGGTGATGCAGGTGACCTCCTTATGAGTTTCGAATTTTGTACTTCTAATGTAGGTGATGCAGGTGACCTCCTTATGAGTTTCGAATTTTGTACTTCTAATGTAGGTGATGCAGGTTACCTCCTTATGAGTTTCGAATTTTGTACTTCTAATGTAGGTGATGCAGGTGACCTCCTTATGAGTTTCGAATTTTGTACTTCTAATGTAGGTGATGCAGGTGACCTCCTTATGAGTTTCGAATTTTGTACTTCTAATGTAGGTGATGCAGGTGACTTCCTTATGAGTTTCGAATTTTGTACTTCTAATGTAGGTGATGCAGGTGACTTCCTTATGAGTTTCGAATTTTGTACTTCTAATGTAGGTGATGCAGGTGACTTCCTTATGAGTTTCGAATTTTGTACTTCTAATGTAGGTGATGCAGGTGACTTCCTTATGAGTTTCGAATTTTGTATTTCTAATGTAGGTGATGCAGGTGACTTCCTTATGAGTTTCGAATTTTGTACTTCTAATGTAGGTGATGCAGGTGACTTCCTTATGAGTTTCGAATTTTGTACTTCTAATGTAGGTGATGCAGGTGACTTCCTTATGACTATTTTGAATTTTGTACTTCTAATGTAGGTGATGCAGGTGACTTCCTTATGAGTTTCGAATTTTGTACTTCTAATGTAGGTGATGCAGGTGACTTCCTTATGAGTTTCGAATTTTGTACTTCTAATGTAGGTGATGCAGGTAACTTCCTTATGAGTTTCGAATTTTGTATTTCTAATGTAGGTGATGCAGGTTACTTCCTTATGAGTTTCGAATTTTGTACTTCTAATGTAGGTGATGCAGGTGACTTCCTTATGAGTTTCGAATTTTGTACTTCTAATGTAGGTGATGCAGGTGACTTCCTTATGAGTTTCGAATTTTGTACTTCTAATGTAGGTGATGCAGGTGACTTCCTTATGAGTTTCGAATTTTGTACTTCTAATGTAGGTGATGCAGGTAACTTCCTTATGAGTTTCGAATTTTGTATTTCTAATGTAGGTGATGCAGGTTACTTCCTTATGAGTTTCGAATTTTGTACTTCTAATGTAGGTGATGCAGGTGACTTCCTTATGAGGTTCGAATTTTGTACTTCTAATGTAGGTGATGCAGGTGACTTCCTTATGACTATTTTGAATTTTGTACTTCTAATGTAGGTGATGCAGGTGACTTCCTTATGAGTTTCGAATTTTGTACTTCTAATGTAGGTGATGCAGGTGACCTCCTTATGAGTTTCGAATTTTGTACTTCTAATGTAGGTGATGCAGGTGACTTCCTTATGAGTTTCGAATCTTGTACTTCTAATGTAGGTGATGCAGGTGACCTCCTTATGAGTTTCGAATTTTGTACTTCTAATGTAGGTGATGCAGGTGACTTCCTTATGAGTTTCGAATCTTGTACTTCTAATGTAGGTGATGCAGGTGACTTCCTTATGAGTTTCGAATTTTGTACTTCTAATGTAGGTGATGCAGGTGACTTCCTTATGACTATTTTGAATTTTGTACTTCTAATGTAGGTGATGCAGGTGACTTCCTTATGAGTTTCGAATCTTGTACTTCTAATGTAGGTGATGCAGGTGACCTCCTTATGAGTTTCGAATCTTGTACTTCTAATGTAGGTGATGCAGGTGACTTCCTTATGAGTTTCGAATTTTGTACTTCTAATGTAGGTGATGCAGGTGACTTCCTTATGAGTTTCGAATTTTGTACTTCTAATGTAGGTGATGCAGGTGACCTCCTTATGAGTTTCGAATTTTGTACTTCTAATGTAGGTGATGCAGGTGACCTCCTTATGAGTTTCGAATTTTGTACTTCTAATGTAGGTGATGCAGGTGACCTCCTTATGAGTTTCGAATTTTGTACTTCTAATGTAGGTGATGCAGGTTACCTCCTTATGAGTTTCGAATTTTGTACTTCTAATGTAGGTGATGCAGGTGACCTCCTTATGAGTTTCGAATTTTGTACTTCTAATGTAGGTGATGCAGGTGACCTCCTTATGAGTTTCGAATTTTGTACTTCTAATGTAGGTGATGCAGGTGACTTCCTTATGAGTTTCGAATTTTGTACTTCTAATGTAGGTGATGCAGGTGACTTCCTTATGAGTTTCGAATTTTGTACTTCTAATGTAGGTGATGCAGGTGACCTCCTTATGAGTTTCGAATTTTGTACTTCTAATGTAGGTGATGCAGGTGACTTCCTTATGAGTAATTCGAATTTTGTACTTCTAATGTAGGTGATGCAGGTGACTTCCTTATGAGTTTCGAATTTTGTACTTCTAATGTAGGTAATGCAGGTGACTTCCTTATGAGTTCCGAATTTTGTACTTCTAATGTAGGTGATGCAGGTGACTTCCTTATGAGTTTCGAATTTTGTACTTCTAATGTAGGTGATGCAGGTGACTTCCTTATGAGTTTCGAATTTTGTACTTCTAATGTAGGTGATGCAGGTGACCTCCTTATGAGTTTCGAATTTTGTACTTCTAATGTAGGTGATGCAGGTGACTTCCTTATGAGTTTCGAATCTTGTACTTCTAATGTAGGTTATGCAGGTGACCTCCTTATGAGTTTCGAATTTTGTACTTCTAATGTAGGTGATGCAGGTGACTTCCTTATGAGTTTCGAATTTTGTACTTCTAATGTAGGTGATGCAGGTGACTTCCTTATGAGTTTTGAATTTTGTACTTTTTATGTAGGTGATGCAGGTGACTTCCTTATGAGTTTCGAATTTTGTACTTCTAATGTAGGTGATGCAGGTGACTTCCTTATGAGTAATGTGAATTTTGTACTTCTAATGTAGGTGATGCAGGTGACTTCCTTATGAGTTTCGAATTTTGTACTTCTAATGTAGGTGATGCAGGTGACTTCCTTATGAGTTTCGAATTTTGTACTTCTAATGTAGGTGATGCAGGTGACTTCCTTATGAGTTTCGAATTTTGTACTTCTAATGTAGGTGATGCAGGTGACTTCCTTATGAGTTTCGAATTTTGTACTTCTAATGTAGGTGATGCAGGTGACTTCCTTATGACTATTTTGAATTTTGTACTTCTAATGTAGGTGATGCAGGTGACTTCCTTATGAGTTTCGAATCTTGTACTTCTAATGTAGGTGATGCAGGTGACCTCCTTATGAGTTTCGAATCTTGTACTTCTAATGTAGGTGATGCAGGTGACTTCCTTATGAGTTTCGAATTTTGTACTTCTAATGTAGGTGATGCAGGTGACTTCCTTATGAGTTTCGAATTTTGTACTTCTAATGTAGGTGATGCAGGTGACCTCCTTATGAGTGTCGAATTTTGTACTTCTAATGTAGGTGATGCAGGTGACTTCCTTATGAGTTTCGAATTTTGTACTTCTAATGTAGGTGATGCAGGTGACCTCCTTATGAGTTTCGAATTTTGTACTTCCAATGTAGGTGATGCAGGTGACCTCCTTATGAGTTTCGAATTTTGTACTTCTAATGTAGGTGATGCAGGTGACCTCCTTATGAGTTTCGAATTTTGTACTTCTAATGTAGGTGATGCAGGTGACTTCCTTATGACTATTTTGAATTTTGTACTTCTAATGTCGGTGATGCAGGTGACTTCCTTATGATTTTCGAATCTTGTACTTCTAATGTAGGTGATGCAGGTGACTTCCTTATGAGTTTCGAATCTTGTACTTCTAATGTAGGTGATGCAGGTGACTTCCTTATGAGTTTCGAATTTTGTACTTCTAATGTAGGTGATGCAGGTGACTTCCTTATGAGTTTCGAATTTTGTACTTCTAATGTAGGTGATGCAGGTGACCTCCTTATGAGTTTCGAATTTTGTACTTCTAATGTAGGTGATGCAGGTGACTTCCTTATGAGTTTCGAATTTTGTACTTCTAATGTAGGTGATGCAGGTGACCTCCTTATGAGTTTCGAATTTTGTACTTCTAATGTAGGTGATGCAGGTGACCCTCTTATGAGTTTCGAATCTTGTACTTCTAATGTAGGTGATGCAGGTGACCTCCTTATGAGTTTCGAATTTTGTACTTCTAATGTAGGTGATGCAGGTGACTTCCTTATGAGTTTCGAATTTTGTACTTCTAATGTAGGTGATGCAGGTGACCTCCTTATGAGTTTCGAATTTTGTACTTCTAATGTAGGTGATGCAGGTGACTTCCTTATGAGTTTCGAATTTTGTACTTCTAATGTAGGTGATGCAGGTGACCTCCTTATGAGTTTTGAATTTTGTACTTCTAATGTAGGTGATGCAGGTGACTTCCTTATGAGTTTCGAATTTTGTACTTCTAATGTAGGTGATGCAGGTGACTTCCTTATGAGTTTCGAATTTTGTACTTCTAATGTAGGTGATGCAGGTGACTTCCTTATGAGTTTCGAATTTTGTACTTCTAATGTAGGTGATGCAGGTGACTTCCATATGAGTAATTCGAATTTTGTACTTCTAATGTAGGTGATGCAGGTGACTTCCTTATGAGTTTCGAATCTTGTACTTCTAATGTAGGGTATGCAGGTGACTTCCTTATGAGTTTCGAATTTTGTACTTCTAATGTAGGTGATGCAGGTGACTTCCTTATGAGTTTCGAATTTTGTACTTCTAATGAATATGATGCAGGTGACTTCCTTATGAGTTTCGAATTTTGTACTTCTAATGTAGGTGATGCAGGTAACTTCCTTATGAGTTTCGAATTTTGTATTTCTAATGTAGGTGATGCAGGTTACTTCCTTATGAGTTTCGAATTTTGTACTTCTAATGTAGGTGATGCAGGTGACTTCCTTATGAGTTTCGAATTTTGTACTTCTAATGTAGGTGATGCAGGTGACTTCCTTATGAGTTTCGAATTTTGTACTTCTAATGTAGGTGATGCACGTGACTTCCTTATGAGTTTCGAATTTTGTACTTCTAATGTAGGTGATGCAGGTAACTTCCTTATGAGTTTCGAATTTTGTATTTCTAATGTAGGTGATGCAGGTAACTTCCTTATGAGTTTCGAATCTTGTACTTCTAATGTAGGGTATGCAGGTGACTTCCTTATGAGGATCGAATTTTGTACTTCTAATGTAGGTGATGCAGGTGACTTCCTTATGAGTTTCGAATTTTGTACTTCTAATGTAGGTGATGCAGGTGACTTCCTTATGAGTTTCGAATTTTGTACTTCTAATGTAGGTGATGCAGGTAACTTCCTTATGAGTTTCGAATTTTGTATTTCTAATGTAGGTGATGCAGGTTACTTCCTTATGAGTTTCGAATTTTGTACTTCTAATGTAGGTGATGCAGGTGACTTCCTTATGAGTTTCGAATTTTGTACTTCTAATGGAGGTGATGCAGGTGACTTCCTTATGAGTTTCGAATTTTGTACTTCTAATGTAGGTGATGCAGGTGACTTCCTTATGAGTTTCGAATTTTGTACTTCTAATGTAGGTGATGCAGGTGACTTCCTTATGAGTTTCGAATTTTGTACTTCTAATGTAGGTGATGCAGGTGACTTCCTTATGACTATTTTGAATTTTGTACTTCTAATGTAGGTGATGCAGGTGACTTCCTTATGAGTTTCGAATTTTGTACTTCTAATGTAGGTGATGCAGGTGACTTCCTTATGAGTTTCGAATTTTGTACTTCTAATGTAGGTGATGCAGGTAACTTCCTTATGAGTTTCGAATTTTGTATTTCTAATGTAGGTGATGCAGGTTACTTCCTTATGAGTTTCGAATTTTGTACTTCTAATGTAGGTGATGCAGGTGACTTCCTTATGAGTTTCGAATTTTGTACTTCTAATGTAGGTGATGCAGGTGACTTCCTTATGAGTTTCGAATTTTGTACTTCTAATGTAGGTGATGCAGGTGACTTCCTTATGAGTTTCGAATTTTGTACTTCTAATGTAGGTGATGCAGGTGACTTCCTTATGAGTTTCGAATTTTGTACTTCTAATGTAGGTGATGCAGGTGACTTCCTTATGAGTTTCGAATTTTGTACTTCTAATGTAGGTGATGCAGGTGACTTCCTTATGACTATTTTGAATTTTGTACTTCTAATGTAGGTGATGCAGGTGACTTCCTTATGAGTTTCGAATTTTGTACTTCTAATGTAGGTGATGCAGGTGACTTCCTTATGAGTTTCGAATTTTGTACTTCTAATGTAGGTGATGCAGGTGACTTCATTATGACTATTTTGAATTTTGTACTTCTAATGTAGGTGATGCAGGTGACTTCATTATGACTATTTTGAATTTTGTACTTCTAATGTAGGTGATGCAGGTGACTTCCTTATGAGTTTCGAATTTTGTACTTCTAATGTAGGTGATGCAGGTGACTTCCTTATGAGTTTCTAATTTTGTACTTCTAATGTAGGTGATGCAGGTGACTTCCTTATGACTATTTTGAATTTTGTACTTCTAATGTAGGTGATGCAGGTGACTTCCTTATGAGTTTCGAATTTTGTACTTCTAATGTAGGTGATGCAGGTGACTTCCTTATGAGTTTCGAATTTTGTACTTCTAATGTAGGTGATGCAGGTGACTTCCTTATGAGTTTCGAATTTTGTACTTCTAATGTAGGTGATGCAGGTAACTTCCTTATGAGTTTCGAATTTTGTATTTCTAATGTAGGTGATGCAGGTTACTTCCTTATGAGTTTCGAATTTTGTACTTCTAATGTAGGTGATGCAGGTGACTTCCTTATGAGTTTCGAATTTTGTACTTCTAATGTAGGTGATGCAGGTGACTTCCTTATGAGTTTCGAATTTTGTACTTCTAATGTAGGTGATGCAGGTGACTTCCTTATGAGTTTCGAATTTTGTACTTCTAATGTAGGTGATGCAGGTGACTTCCTTATGAGTTTCGAATTTTGTACTTCTAATGTAGGTGATGCAGGTGACTTCCTTATGAGTTTCTAATTTTGTACTTCTAATGTAGGTGATGCAGGTGACTTCCTTATGACTATTTTGAATTTTGTACTTCTAATGTAGGTGATGCAGGTGACTTCCTTATGAGTTTCGAATTTTGTACTTCTAATGTAGGTGATGCAGGTGACTTCCTTATGAGTTTCGAATTTTGTACTTCTAATGTAGGTGATGCAGGTAACTTCCTTATGAGTTTCGAATTTTGTATTTCTAATGTAGGTGATGCAGGTTACTTCCTTATGAGTTTCGAATTTTGTACTTCTAATGTAGGTGATGCAGGTGACTTCCTTATGAGTTTCGAATTTTGTACTTCTAATGTAGGTGATGCAGGTGACTTCCTTATGAGTTTCGAATTTTGTACTTCTAATGTAGGTGATGCAGGTGACTTCCTTATGAGTTTCGAATTTTGTACTTCTAATGTAGGTGATGCAGGTAACTTCCTTATGAGTTTCGAATTTTGTATTTCTAATGTAGGTGATGCAGGTGACTTCCTTATGAGTTTCGAATTTTGTACTTCTAATGTAGGTGATGCAGGTGACTTCCTTATGAGGTTCGAATTTTTTACTTCTAATGTAGGTGATGCAGGTGACTTCCTTATGACTATTTTGAATTTTGTACTTCTAATGTAGGTGATGCAGGTGACTTCCTTATGAGTTTCGAATTTTGTACTTCTAATGTAGGTGATGCAGGTGACCTCCTTATGAGTTTCGAATTTTGTACTTCTAATGTAGGTGATGCAGGTGACTTCCTTATGAGTTTCGAATCTTGTACTTCTAATGTAGGTGATGCAGGTGACCTCCTTATGAGTTTCGAATTTTGTACTTCTAATGTAGGTGATGCAGGTGACTTCCTTATGAGTTTCGAATCTTGTACTTCTAATGTAGGTGATGCAGGTGACTTCCTTATGACTATTTCGAATTTTGTACTTCTAATGTAGGTGATGCAGGTGACTTCCTTATGAGTTTCGAATTTTGTACTTCTAATGTAGGTGATGCAGGTGACTTCCTTATGAGTTTCGAATCTTGTACTTCTAATGTAGGTGATGCAGGTGACTTCCTTATGACTATTTTGAATTTTGTACTTCTAATGTAGGTGATGCAGGTGACTTCCTTATGAGTTTCGAATCTTGTACTTCTAATGTAGGTGATGCAGGTGACCTCCTTATGAGTTTCGAATCTTGTACTTCTAATGTAGGTGATGCAGGTCACTTCCTTATGAGTTTCGAATTTTGTACTTCTAATGTAGGTGATGCAGGTGACTTCCTTATGAGTTTCGAATTTTGTACTTCTAATGTAGGTGATGCAGGTGACCTCCTTATGAGTTTCGAATTTTGTACTTCTAATGTAGGTGATGCAGGTGACCTCCTTATGAGTTTCGAATTTTGTACTTCTAATGTAGGTGATGCAGGTTACCTCCTTATGAGTTTCGAATTTTGTACTTCTAATGTAGGTGATGCAGGTGACCTCCTTATGAGTTTCGAATTTTGTACTTCTAATGTAGGTGATGCAGGTGACTTCCTTATGAGTTTCGAATCTTGTACTTCTAATGTAGGTGATGCAGGTGACTTCCTTATGACTATTTCGAATTTTGTACTTCTAATGTAGGTGATGCAGGTGACTTCCTTATGAGTTTCGAATCTTGTACTTCTAATGTAGGTGATGCAGGTGACTTCCTTATGACTATTTTGAATTTTGTACTTCTAATGTAGGTGATGCAGGTGACTTCCTTATGAGTTTCGAATCTTGTACTTCTAATGTAGGTGATGCAGGTGACCTCCTTATGAGTTTCGAATCTTGTACTTCTAATGTAGGTGATGCAGGTCACTTCCTTATGAGTTTCGAATTTTGTACTTCTAATGTAGGTGATGCAGGTGACTTCCTTATGAGTTTCGAATTTTGTACTTCTAATGTAGGTGATGCAGGTGACCTCCTTATGAGTTTCGAATTTTGTACTTCTAATGTAGGTGATGCAGGTGACCTCCTTATGAGTTTCGAATTTTGTACTTCTAATGTAGGTGATGCAGGTGACCTCCTTATGAGTTTCGAATTTTGTACTTCTAATGTAGGTGATGCAGGTTACCTCCTTATGAGTTTCGAATTTTGTACTTCTAATGTAGGTGATGCAGGTGACCTCCTTATGAGTTTCGAATTTTGTACTTCTAATGTAGGTGATGCAGGTGACCTCCTTATGAGTTTCGAATTTTGTACTTCTAATGTAGGTGATGCAGGTGACTTCCTTATGAGTTTCGAATTTTGTACTTCTAATGTAGGTGATGCAGGTGACTTCCTTATGAGTTTCGAATTTTGTACTTCTAATGTAGGTGATGCAGGTGACTTCCTTATGAGTTTCGAATTTTGTACTTCTAATGTAGGTGATGCAGGTGACTTCCTTATGAGTTTCGAATTTTGTACTTCTAATGTAGGTGATGCAGGTGACTTCCTTATGAGTTTCGAATTTTGTACTTCTAATGTAGGTGATGCAGGTAACTTCCTTATGAGTTTCGAATTTTGTATTTCTAATGTAGGTGATGCAGGTTACTTCCTTATGAGTTTCGAATTTTGTACTTCTAATGTAGGTGATGCAGGTGACTTCCTTATGAGTTTCGAATTTTGTACTTCTAATGTAGGTGATGCAGGTGACTTCCTTATGAGTTTCGAATTTTGTACTTCTAATGTAGGTGATGCAGGTGACTTCCTTATGAGTTTCGAATTTTGTACTTCTAATGTAGGTGATGCAGGTAACGTCCTTATGAGTTTCGAATTTTGTATTTCTAATGTAGGTGATGCAGGTTACTTCCTTATGAGTTTCGAATTTTGTACTTCTAATGTAGGTGATGCAGGTAACTTCCTTATGAGTTTCGAATTTTGTACTTCTAATGTAGGTGATGCAGGTGACTTCCTTATGACTATTTTGAATTTTGTACTTCAAATGTAAGTGATGCAGGTGACTTCCTTATGAGGTTCGAATTTTGTACTTCTAATGTAGGTGATGCAGGTGACTTCCTTATGACTATTTTGAATTTTGTACTTCTAATGTAGGTGATGCAGGTGACTTCCTTATGAGTTTCGAATTTTGTACTTCTAATGTAGGTGATGCAGGTGACTTCCTTATGACTATTTTGAATTTTGTACTTCTAATGTAGGTGATGCAGGTGACTTCCTTATGAGTTTCGAATTTTGTACTTCTAATGTAGGTGATGCAGGTGACTTCCTTATGAGTTTCGAATTTTGTACTTCTAATGTAGGTGATGCAGGTAACTTCCTTATGAGTTTCGAATTTTGTATTTCTAATGTAGGTGATGCAGGTTACTTCCTTATGAGTTTCGAATTTTGTACTTCTAATGTAGGTGATGCAGGTGACTTCCTTATGAGTTTCGAATTTTGTACTTCTAATGTAGGTGATGCAGGTAACTTCCTTATGAGTTTCGAATTTTGTATTTCTAATGTAGGTGATGCAGGTTACTTCCTTATGAGTTTCGAATTTTGTACTTCTAATGTAGGTGATGCAGGTAACTTCCTTATGAGTTTCGAATTTTGTACTTCTAATGTAGGTGATGCAGGTGACTTCCTTATGGGGTTCGAATTTTGTACTTCTAATGTAGGTGATGCAGGTGACTTCCTTATGACTATTTTGAATTTTGTACTTCTAATGTAGGTGATGCAGGTGACTTCCTTATGAGTTTCGAATTTTGTACTTCTAATGTAGGTGATGCAGGTGACCTCCTTATGAGTTTCGAATTTTGTACTTCTAATGTAGGTGATGCAGGTGACTTCCTTATGAGTTTCGAATCTTGTACTTCTAATGTAGGTGATGCAGGTGACCTCCTTATGAGTTTCGAATTTTGTACTTCTAATGTAGGTGATGCAGGTGACTTCCTTATGAGTTTCGAATCTTGTACTTCTAATGTAGGTGATGCAGGTGACTTCCTTATGAGTTTCGAATTTTGTACTTCTAATGTAGGTGATGCAGGTGACTTCCTTATGACTATTTTGAATTTTGTACTTCTAATGTAGGTGATGCAGGTGACTTCCTTATGAGTTTCGAATCTTGTACTTCTAATGTAGGTGATGCAGGTGACCTCCTTATGAGTTTCGAATCTTGTACTTCTAATGTAGGTGATGCAGGTGACTTCCTTATGAGTTTCGAATTTTGTACTTCTAATGTAGGTGATGCAGGTGACTTCCTTATGAGTTTCGAATTTTGTACTTCTAATGTAGGTGATGCAGGTGACCTCCTTATGAGTTTCGAATTTTGTACTTCTAATGTAGGTGATGCAGGTGACCTCCTTATGAGTTTCGAATTTTGTACTTCTAATGTAGGTGATGCAGGTGACCTCCTTATGAGTTTCGAATTTTGTACTTCTAATGTAGGTGATGCAGGTTACCTCCTTATGAGTTTCGAATTTTGTACTTCTAATGTAGGTGATGCAGGTGACCTCCTTATGAGTTTCGAATTTTGTACTTCTAATGTAGGTGATGCAGGTGACCTCCTTATGAGTTTCGAATTTTGTACTTCTAATGTAGGTGATGCAGGTGACTTCCTTATGAGTTTCGAATTTTGTACTTCTAATGTAGGTGATGCAGGTGACTTCCTTATGAGTTTCGAATTTTGTACTTCTAATGTAGGTGATGCAGGTGACCTCCTTATGAGTTTCGAATTTTGTACTTCTAATGTAGGTGATGCAGGTGACTTCCTTATGAGTAATTCGAATTTTGTACTTCTAATGTAGGTGATGCAGGTGACTTCCTTATGAGTTTCGAATTTTGTACTTCTAATGTAGGTGATGCAGGTGACTTCCTTATGAGTTCCGAATTTTGTACTTCTAATGTAGGTGATGCAGGTGACTTCCTTATGAGTTTCGAATTTTGTACTTCTAATGTAGGTGATGCAGGTGACTTCCTTATGAGTTTCGAATTTTGTATTTCTAATGTAGGTGATGCAGGTGACCTCCTTATGAGTTTCGAATTTTGTACTTCTAATGTAGGTGATGCAGGTGACTTCCTTATGAGTTTCGAATCTTGTACTTCTAATGTAGGTTATGCAGGTGACCTCCTTATGAGTTTCGAATTTTGTACTTCTAATGTAGGTGATGCAGGTGACTTCCTTATGAGTTTCGAATTTTGTACTTCTAATGTAGGTGATGCAGGTGACTTCCTTATGAGTTTTGAATTTTGTACTTTTTATGTAGGTGATGCAGGTGACTTCCTTATGAGTTTCGAATTTTGTACTTCTAATGTAGGTGATGCAGGTGACTTCCTTATGAGTAATGTGAATTTTGTACTTCTAATGTAGGTGATGCAGGTGACTTCCTTATGAGTTTCGAATTTTGTACTTCTAATGTAGGTGATGCAGGTGACTTCCTTATGAGTTTCGAATTTTGTACTTCTAATGTAGGTGATGCAGGTGACTTCCTTATGAGTTTCGAATTTTGTACTTCTAATGTAGGTGATGCAGGTGACTTCCTTATGAGTTTCGAATTTTGTACTTCTAATGTAGGTGATGCAGGTGACTTCCTTATGACTATTTTGAATTTTGTACTTCTAATGTAGGTGATGCAGGTGACTTCCTTATGAGTTTCGAATCTTGTACTTCTAATGTAGGTGATGCAGGTGACCTCCTTATGAGTTTCGAATCTTGTACTTCTAATGTAGGTGATGCAGGTGACTTCCTTATGAGTTTCGAATTTTGTACTTCTAATGTAGGTGATGCAGGTGACTTCCTTATGAGTTTCGAATTTTGTACTTCTAATGTAGGTGATGCAGGTGACCTCCTTATGAGTGTCGAATGTTGTACTTCTAATGTAGGTGATGCAGGTGACTTCCTTATGAGTTTCGAATTTTGTACTTCTAATGTAGGTGATGCAGGTGACCTCCTTATGAGTTTCGAATTTTGTACTTCCAATGTAGGTGATGCAGGTGACCTCCTTATGAGTTTCGAATTTTGTACTTCTAATGTAGGTGATGCAGGTGACCTCCTTATGAGTTTCGAATTTTGTACTTCTAATGTAGGTGATGCAGGTGACTTCCTTATGACTATTTTGAATTTTGTACTTCTAATGTCGGTGATGCAGGTGACTTCCTTATGATTTTCGAATCTTGTACTTCTAATGTAGGTGATGCAGGTGACTTCCTCATGAGTTTCGAATCTTGTACTTCTAATGTAGGTGATGCAGGTGACTTCCTTATGAGTTTCGAATTTTGTACTTCTAATGTAGGTGATGCAGGTGACTTCCTTATGAGTTTCGAATTTTGTACTTCTAATGTAGGTGATGCAGGTGACCTCCTTATGAGTTTCGAATTTTGTACTTCTAATGTAGGTGATGCAGGTGACTTCCTTATGAGTTTCGAATTTTGTACTTCTAATGTAGGTGATGCAGGTGACCTCCTTATGAGTTTCGAATTTTGTACTTCTAATGTAGGTGATGCAGGTGACCCTCTTATGAGTTTCGAATCTTGTACTTCTAATGTAGGTGATGCAGGTGACCTCCTTATGAGTTTCGAATTTTGTACTTCTAATGTAGGTGATGCAGGTGACTTCCTTATGAGTTTCGAATTTTGTACTTCTAATGTAGGTGATGCAGGTGACCTCCTTATGAGTTTCGAATTTTGTACTTCTAATGTAGGTGATGCAGGTGACTTCCTTATGAGTTTCGAATTTTGTACTTCTAATGTAGGTGATGCAGGTGACCTCCTTATGAGTTTCGAATTTTGTACTTCTAATGTAGGTGATGCAGGTGACTTCCTTATGAGTTTCGAATTTTGTACTTCTAATGTAGGTGATGCAGGTGACTTCCTTATGAGTTTCGAATTTTGTACTTCTAATGTAGGTGATGCAGGTGACTTCCTTATGAGTTTCGAATTTTGTACTTCTAATGTAGGTGATGCAGGTGACTTCCATATGAGTAATTCGAATTTTGTACTTCTAATGTAGGTGATGCAGGTGACTTCCTTATGAGTTTCGAATCTTGTACTTCTAATGTAGGGTATGCAGGTGACTTCCTTATGAGTTTCGAATTTTGTACTTCTAATGTAGGTGATGCAGGTGACTTCCTTATGAGTTTCGAATTTTGTACTTCTAATGAATATGATGCAGGTGACTTCCTTATGAGTTTCGAATTTTGTACTTCTAATGTAGGTGATGCAGGTAACTTCCTTATGAGTTTCGAATTTTGTATTTCTAATGTAGGTGATGCAGGTTACTTCCTTATGAGTTTCGAATTTTGTACTTCTAATGTAGGTGATGCAGGTGACTTCCTTATGAGTTTCGAATTTTGTACTTCTAATGTAGGTGATGCAGGTGACTTCCTTATGAGTTTCGAATTTTGTACTTCTAATGTAGGTGATGCAGGTGACTTCCTTATGAGTTTCGAATTTTGTACTTCTAATGTAGGTGATGCAGGTAACTTCCTTATGAGTTTCGAATTTTGTATTTCTAATGTAGGTGATGCAGGTAACTTCCTTATGAGTTTCGAATCTTGTACTTCTAATGTAGGGTATGCAGGTGACTTCCTTATGAGGATCGAATTTTGTACTTCTAATGTAGGTGATGCAGGTGACTTCCTTATGAGTTTCGAATTTTGTACTTCTAATGTAGGTGATGCAGGTGACTTCCTTATGAGTTTCGAATTTTGTACTTCTAATGTAGGTGATGCAGGTAACTTCCTTATGAGTTTCGAATTTTGTATTTCTAATATAGGTGATGCAGGTTACTTCCTTATGAGTTTCGAATTTTGTACTTCTAATGTAGGTGATGCAGGTGACTTCCTTATGAGTTTCGAATTTTGTACTTCTAATGTAGGTGATGCAGGTGACTTCCTTATGAGTTTCGAATTTTGTACTTCTAATGTAGGTGATGCAGGTGACTTCCTTATGAGTTTCGAATTTTGTACTTCTAATGTAGGTGATGCAGGTGACTTCCTTATGAGTTTCGAATTTTGTACTTCTAATGTAGGTGATGCAGGTGACTTCCTTATGAGTAATTCGAATTTTGTACTTCTAATGTAGGTGATGCAGGTGACTTCCTTATGAGTTTCGAATTTTGTACTTCTAATGTAGGTGATGCAGGTGACTTCCTTATGAGTTTCGAATTTTGTACTTCTAATGTAGGTGATGCAGGTAACTTCCTTATGAGTTTCGAATTTTGTATTTCTAATGTAGGTGATGCAGGTTACTTCCTTATGAGTTTCGAATTTTGTACTTCTAATGTAGGTGATGCAGGTGACTTCCTTATGATTTTCGAATTTTGTACTTCTAATGTAGGTGATGCAGGTGACTTCCTTATGAGTTTCGAATTTTGTACTTCTAATGTAGGTGATGCAGGTGACTTCCTTATGAGTTTCGAATTTTGTACTTCTAATATAGGTGATGCAGGTAACTTCCTTATGAGTTTCGAATTTTGTATTTCTAATGTAGGTGATGCAGGTTACTTCCTTATGAGTTTCGAATTTTGTACTTCTAATGTAGGTGATGCAGGTGACTTCCTTATGAGTTTCGAATTTTGTACTTCTAATGTAGGTGATGCAGGTGACTTCCTTATGACTATTTTGAATTTTGTACTTCTAATGTAGGTGATGCAGGTGACTTCCTTATGAGTTTCGAATTTTGTACTTCTAATGTAGGTGATGCAGGTGACTTCCTTATGAGTTTCGAATTTTGTACTTCTAATGTAGGTGATGCAGGTAACTTCCTTATGAGTTTCGAATTTTGTACTTCTAATGTAGGTTATGCAGGTGACTTCCTTATGAGTTTCGAATTTTGTACTTCTAATGTAGGTGATGCAGGTGACTTCCTTATGAGTAATTCGAATTTTGTACTTCTAATGTAGGTGATGCAGGTGACTTCCTTATGAGTAATTCGAATTTTGTACTTCTAATGTAGGTGATGCAGGTGACTTCCTTATGAGTTTCGAATTTTGTACTTCTAATGTAGGTGATGCAGGTGACTTCCTTATGAGTTTCGAATTTTGTACTTCTAATGTAGGTGATGCAGGTGACTTCCTTATGAGTTTCGAATTTTGTACTTCTAATGTAGGTTATGCAGGTGACTTCCTTATGAGTTTCGAATTTTGTACTTCTAATGTAGGTGATGCAGGTGACTTCCTTATGAGTAATTCGAATTTTGTACTTCTAATGTAGGTGATGCAGGTGACTTCCTTATGAGTAATTCGAATTTTGTACTTCTAATGTAGGTGATGCAGGTGACTTCCTTATGAGTTTCGAATTTTGTACTTCTAATGTAGGTGATGCAGGTAACTTCCTTATGAGTTTCGAATTTTGTATTTCTAATGTAGGTGATGCAGGTTACTTCCTTATGAGTTTCGAATTTTGTACTTCTAATGTAGGTGATGCAGGTGACTTCCTTATGATTTTCGAATTTTGTACTTCTAATGTAGGTGATGCAGGTGACTTCCTTATGAGTTTCGAATTTTGTACTTCTAATGTAGGTGATGCAGGTGACTTCCTTATGAGTTTCGAATTTTGTACTTCTAATATAGGTGATGCAGGTAACTTCCTTATGAGTTTCGAATTTTGTATTTCTAATGTAGGTGATGCAGGTTACTTCCTTATGAGTTTCGAATTTTGTACTTCTAATGTAGGTGATGCAGGTGACTTCCTTATGAGTTTCGAATTTTTTACTTCTAATGTAGGTGATGCAGGTGACTTCCTTATGACTATTTGGAATTTTGTACTTCTAATGTAGGTGATGCAGGTGACTTCCTTATGAGTTTCGAATTTTGTACTTCTAATGTAGGTGATGCAGGTGACTTCCTTATGAGTTTCGAATTTTGTACTTCTAATGTAGGTGATGCAGGTAACTTCCTTATGAGTTTCGAATTTTGTACTTCTAATGTAGGTTATGCAGGTGACTTCCTTATGAGTTTCGAATTTTGTACTTCTAATGTAGGTGATGCAGGTGACTTCCTTATGAGTAATTCGAATTTTGTACTTCTAATGTAGGTGATGCAGGTGACTTCCTTATGAGTAATTCGAATTTTGTACTTCTAATGTAGGTGATGCAGGTGACTTCCTTATGAGTTTCGAATTTTGTACTTCTAATGTAGGTGATGCAGGTGACTTCCTTATGAGTTTCGAATTTTGTACTTCTAATGTAGGTGATGCAGGTGACTTCCTTATGAGTTTCGAATTTTGTACTTCTAATGTAGGTTATGCAGGTGACTTCCTTATGAGTTTCGAATTTTGTACTTCTAATGTAGGTGATGCAGGTGACTTCCTTATGAGTAATTCGAATTTTGTACTTCTAATGTAGGTGATGCAGGTGACTTCCTTATGAGTAATTCGAATTTTGTACTTCTAATGTAGGTGATGCAGGTGACTTCCTTATGAGTTTCGAATTTTGTACTTCTAATGTAGGTGATGCAGGTGACTTCCTTATGAGTTTCGAATTTTGTACTTCTAATGTAGGTGATGCAGGTGACTTCCTTATGAGTTTCGAATTTTGTACTTCTAATGTAGGTGATGCAGGTGACTTCCTTATGAGTAATTCGAATTTTGTACTTCTAATGTAGGTGATGCAGGTGACTTCCTTATGAGTTTCGAATTTTGTACTTCTAATGTAGGTGATGCAGGTGACTTCCTTATGAGTAATTCGAATTTTGTACTTCTAATGTAGGTGATGCAGGTGACTTCCTTATGAGTAATTCGAATTTTGTACTTCTAATGTAGGTGATGCAGGTACCTTCCTTATGAGTTTCGAATTTTGTACTTCTTTTCTAATACCAACTCTCTGTCTTAAACGTGCACCGCGGATATTTTAACAACAAAAAAACATGGGTCAACTCGACTCTATTTATACACATGGCGTTTGTTGTTTTTGCGTACCAAGAATAACTAATAAAACCTAGAAGGCCCCGTATTCCAGAGTCACCATTTTAGTTAATGATGAGAAACAATGAAATGGGGTTGCATGTTCATATCATGTCAGGGTCACCATTTTAGTTAATAATGAATACAACGAAAGGAAGTCTCATTTAAATCTTGTACATTATTATTATTATTATTATT